>NC_081568.1:144950232-145221993 GCF_022355385.1 Mustela nigripes
GGCTTTTGTTTGTTTGGAGATTTTTAATGACTGTTTCAATCTCCTTACTAATTATGGGTCTGTTCAGGCTTTCTATTTCTTCCTGGTTCAGTTGTGGTAGTTTATATGTTTCTAGGAATGCATCCATTTCTTCCTGATGTCCTTTATAATTTAACTTTTCCTTCTGTTTAGAAAGATGACTTGCAATAGTTGTATTTATTCAGCATCCCATAATCTGGCTTTTTTTGGGTCTTTTTTAAAAATTGACATTTTTAAAGACTGTTTAGTTGTTTAAAAATTCAGTTTACATTTCCTTTTGGTTTCTGTCTTTGGGGTTATCTGATAGTTCCTCATTACTGAATTCAGGTTATGTATTTTGGGTGGGATTACCACATAAATGACATGTCTTCCTTTTCTGCCTCATATCAGGTATACATGACCTTGGTCTGTACTATTTATTGGTAATGTTACTTTGTTTTCTCAAAGTAATGGTTGCTGGGTTTGCTTTTTCTTATTTTATTTTATTTTGTTTTAAAGATGTGTTTATTTTAGAGAATGTACTCAAGTGTGGGGCAGAGGGAGAGGGAGAGAAGCAGACTCCCTGCCGAGCACAGAGCCATGAGGAGCTCAGTCTCATGACCCTGCAATCATGACCAGAGCCGAGATCAAGAGTCAGACGCTCAACTGACTGAGCCACACAGGTGCCCACCCATTTTAATTTTAAATGGCAAATGACAATGAGCTCTTTAAAATTAGTAAAATAATATTTTGGAGGATATTTTGATCCTACATGAATAACCATCCCAATCGCCACAAACTTTTGCTCACTGTATGGAAGAGTTTTGTTCCTTTTATTTAGTAAGCAAATAAATAAATTTTATTAAGTATATGTAATATGTTTTAGTTATATATTTTAATTATAATTTGATTATATGTTTATATAACACACATTTATTAAAATATAAATTTTAATTCAGTTTTATACTCATTTTACATATTATATATATTTTATATTTCATATAAAACATATTGATTCTATATTTTAATTCATAGACTCCTATTATCAGTATTTTTTGATGTGCAGACTCTCCCAGATTTGTGATTTTATGGTTTGTGCTCCTCGAGGCTGCCCACTGGGTCCCTCATGTCCTTCGTATCCTTTTCGAATGTTTTTTCCTTTCTGGTAGAAGATTTTCCAGGCTCATCTTGAACTTCCCTGCCCTATTTCGTAATCTGCCGTCTCTACCAGGAGAACGGTATTCAATATTTAGTGGAGACTAGTATTAAGAATTCAAGGTCAGTATGCAACATGGGGGCTTAAGTAGGTAGAAGAAGAATCAATGAAACAAGATTGGATTGGGGGGGAGACAAACCATAAGTGACTCTTAATCTCACAAAACAAACTGAGGGTTGCTGGGGGGAGGGGGGTTGGGAGAAGAGGGGGTGGGGTTATGGACATTGGGGAGGGTATGTGTTTTGGTGAGTGCTGTGAAGTGTGTAAACCTGGTGATTCACAGACCTGTACCCCTGGGGATAAAAATTTAAAAAAAAAAGAAAAGAAATGAAAAAAAAAAGAATTCAAGGTCAGGCTCGAGGTTTGGGGTTCTTTTGCTGTTAGGTCTTCTCAGCAAACAGAATGAAGAAATGAGCCCACAGTCATATGTTTACTGAAATGTCTATCTGGACCTGTTTCTAGATCTGTGAGTCCAGAGGGCTCTTCCTAGCCTAACCCCGCTCTGCATTTGGAACTCCCTTCCCCAACCATGAAAAATCTGTTCTTGCTGTCTTCAAGATATTTAATTCACTGTCTCAAACTTCCAGTGTACAGAAAGTAGTTTTCCAAGGGCTAACCCACACTACTGTTAGAAGCATAATGAATGTCTTTAGACTGAGGTTATTTCGTTCCAGTAAGGTCTGTAGACTGGTTAATATCGCACCCATGTTAAGTTCTTGGCTTTACAATTATACTAGGGTGCTGTAAGATGTGACCACTGGGGACATGAGTAGGGATATAAGGAAACTCTTGTCCTGTCTTTTGCAGTGCTTCTGCAAGTCCATGATCCGTGCAAAAGCAACAGTTATAAAAAATTACCGAGTTTGCTCCCGCCTCCCCTGCGACACACACACTTTGATATGGTTATATTTTTCATTTGAAATTCAGTGAGGCTCAGTTTTTCCCATATTCTCACTGATAGTTTTTTTGTGTGTTTTGGGTTTTTTTTTAAAGATATTATTTATTTATCTGATAGAGAAAGAAACAGCATAAACAGGGGGAGCAGCAGAAGCAGAGAGGGGAGCAGGCTCCCCGCTGAGCCAGGGGTCCGATGGAGGACTCCACCCCAGGACCCTGGGATCACGAAAGGCAGATGCTTAACCAACTGAGCCACCCAGGTGCCCCAATACAGTTTTTTTTCCCCACTGACACCATTTGAGCATTTAAAGATAGACATGGTTCAAAAAGTGAAAATTATTAATAACATAGCCAGACTAGTGTCACCGCCCTGCCATTCCTTCCACCCTATCCCCACCTATCCCCTGTAGTATACAATTTTGTTAGTTTCTGGCTTGCCCTAGTATTTCCTATTGCAAAAAATCGATCTGCTTTTCCTATTTCTCCTTTTTCTTATTTCTAACTTACGTTCTTTTTTTTTTTTTAAGATTTTATTTATTTATTTGACAGACAGAAATCACAAGCAGGCAGAGGCAGGCAGAGAGGGGAGGAAGCAGGCTCCCTGCTGAGCAGAGAGCCCAATGTGAAGCTCGATCCCAGGACTCTGGGATCATGACCTGAGCTGAAGGCAGAGGCTTACCCCACTGAGCCACCCAGGCGCCCTCTAACTTACGTTCTTATTTTTCTTATTTCTCCTTGTTTCTTATTTCACAAATACACTACATGTACTTCTTTCCTTAGTTGGCTTCTTGGACCTCTATCAATAAATTCTCGATGCCATTAGCTCTGTTCATAGAGATCTTCGTTATCATTTTGCACAGCCACTTACTGTATTTTGAAAAAACAATTTTTACATGTAAGCATTGCTGTTGCCTGCAATGTCCTGCAATTATTAGGTCATGCTGTAATTCACCTCCTTGTTGGTATATTCTCCTATAACGTTGGAAGTTCTATCTTCAGAGTCAAAACCTAGAAGTGAGATTTCTGGGTCAGAAATAAACGTGGTTTTCTTAGACATGGCTGAATTTCTTTCTAGAGGGTTGTGCCCTTCTACACTCCCACATGGAGAGGATTAAAATGCTTATATGCCCACTTCCCAGGGAACTGGACTGTCAAACACTCCATTTTTGCCAATCGAATGGGAGAGAAATGGTGTATCAGTGTAGTTCCAATTTGCATCTCTTACTATAAAGAAAATATCTTTTTATCTTTTTAAGAATCACTTTATATCTGTTATTTTAGAAAATCATTGGTCTTTAATCCATTTTTTAATATTTCTTTTTGGCTTTTTGATCTTTCCCTCTCAATTTTAAGAATTCTTTCACTAGGGGCGTCTAGCTGGCTCAGTCAGAAGAGCATGATACCCTCGATCTCAAGGTCATGAGTTCGAGCTCTAGGTGGGGTGTAGAGATTACTTAAATAAAAACTAAAAAAAAAAAAAAAAATTCCTTCTCTGTATTAATGATTTTAGTCCTTTCTCTATGATGAATGCTGCAAATATTATCCTATAATTTATCAGCAACTTTTTCTTTTACAAAACAAAATTTTAATCATATTTAAGTGTACAATTCAGTGACATTAAGTTCATTCATATTGTTGTGCAACAATCACCACGACCTAGTCCAGAAAATTACTATCACCCCAAACAGAAGCTTTTTACTCATTAAGCAGTAGTTCTCTGGTCCTCTTCTAGCCCCCCCTGATAATTTCTATGCTCCACTCTGTCTCTATGAATTTGCATCTTCTAAATATGTCATATACATGGAATCACACAGTATTTGTCTTTTTTGTGCCTGGCTTATTTCATTTAGTATAACATTTTCAAGGTTCATCTATGTTGTAGCATGTATCAGAATTGCCTTATATGAAATACAATTGTATGCATGTACCAGATTTTCTTTACTCATTTATGTGTTGGTGATATTTGAATTCTTTCTACCTTTTGGCTACTGTGGATAATGCTGCTATTAACTTGGGTGTACAAATATCAGTTTGAGCCCCTTACAGTTCTTTTAGGTGTGTATCTAGGAGTGGAATGCAGGATTATAAGATGATTCTGTGTTTTACTGAGGAACCACCCAACTGTCTTCCACAGCAGCTGTACCATTTTTCATTCCCATTAAAAATACACAGGTTTATCATTTCTCTACATCTTCGACAACAATTGTTATTTTCCCTGTTTTGTTTTGTTTTGTTTTTTTTCTTTTTTCTTTTTAAAGTAGGCTCTGTGCCCAGCATGGAGCCCAGTGCACAAGTCAGCAACTTCTAACTTTGCTTACAATCTTTACTGCTATGCAAAAGTTCTTTCATTTTTATGGAATCAAATGCATCTGTCTTTTATTACCTCTGGATTCCATAAAGCTGTTTATTATACCTAGGTCTTAGAGAAATTCATCCATCTTATATTCTTGTAAAGAATACTTGTAAAGTTTCAGTTTTTACATTTAGCTCTATGATCCGTTTGGAGTTAAATCTTTTCTACAATGTAAGTTGTGGATGTAATACTAGCTTTTTAAAAATGCCTAGCCATTTACCCCGGTCATTTATCAAAGAGTACATCTTTCCTGTTTCTACTAGTTCTTGGGCCTCTTCTGATAATATTTATTTTTCCTGCAAAACCATGACTCTTTTTTTCTTACAAGTTTTTATTTAAATTGCTGTCAGTTAATATAACATACAGTGTAATATTAGTTTCAGGTGTAGAATTTTGTGATTCAACACTTACATATAACACCTGCTTTTCATCACATCAAATGCCCTCCTTAATGTCCATGACCCATTTTACCCATCCCTTCCCCACCTCCCTACCGGTAACCATCAGTTTGCTCTTTATAGGTAAGAGTCTGTTTCTTGACTTGCCTCTCTCTCTCTCTCTCTCTTTTTTCCCCTCAGGTCCATTTATTTTGTTTCTTAAATTCCACATATGAGTGAAATCATAGGCTATTTGTCTTTCTCTGACTTCTTTTGTTAACATAATACACTCAGGTTCTATCCACATTATTGCAAAGGGCAAGATTTCATTCTTTTTGATGGCTGCATAATATTCCATTGTGTATGTATGTGTGTATATATATACCACATTTTCTTTATCCATTCATCAGTCATTGGACATCTGGGCTCTTTCCATAATTTGACTATTGTTGATAATGCTAATATACACACTGGGATGCACATATCCCTTCAAATTAATATTTTTGTATCCTTTGGGTCACGGCTGGGTCGTTGGGTAGCTCTATTTTTATCTTTTTGAGAAAACTCATACTGTTTTCCAGGGTGGCTGCAGCAGTTTGCTAAAACCACAACTGTGAATTTTTGTGTTTCTTTAACTCTCCAGGCTAAAAAGAAGTCTTAAGCTCTCCCATAATGTTTTTCTTTTGTTTTGTGATCGTTTTGCTTTATATGCTTTGCTATTTAGTGCAATGCGATTTCGTGTCCACATTCCTGTCAGTATGAAAAGGCACTAACACAAGGGCTATCCTTTTGTGATTTCGTACTGTTTCTTTTGAATTCCATTAATCTGACATGAATATTGCCACCACTGTTTTTTATTTATTGACACTAGTCTAAACCCTCCTTGTAATTTGGGCTTTAACTGTGCCTTTTGTAAAAAGCACTTGGATGTGTATTGTTTTTAACTCCGTCTTCAATTTTCTCTTTTTTAAGAGTGTAAATTCATCCCTGGTTACTTACTGCCAGGCTGCTTGGTTTCCTCTCACTTTGGGTTCCTCCCTTGATGCTTTTTCACTTTTCATGCTTTCTTACTGGGCTTTTGTTTGTTTCTCTGACATCATTTTAATTTCTAGCTTTTTAATTATCAAAGTCAAGAATGAAAACACATCACTTCCTCGATTCCTCTCCTTTCTATAAACAGCTTTTCATCAACTACCTTTGTAAAGGGGTTTTCCTCTGGAAATGTAATCTTTACATTTTTTTTTTATTAATAAAAGGGCTGCTTTTTCAATAAGCAATATTTGGCTTTTTCCTAAGTTTTCAGATCTGCTTCATTGTGGATGCAGAAGAAATGTCCTCTTAACCTGACCGTTTCTAGAAAGGAGAGGGAGCAGGAATCCCATGAAGATATGAAGGATTCCATCCCAGAGCTGTTTTCCCATCACTAGAAAACATTTGTCCATCTTTTCTCCGCCACTGCACTCTGTTTGAAGAGCACTAACTGCTCTGTTACCCGTGCTCTCTCTCAAGTGAAGTATAATCCTCAAATTCCCCAAACATATTTTAAAACATATAAAAATAGTACAAAACTAAGTTTTTTAAAGAAATCAGCAACAAGTGCCCTTTTGCCATCATGTTACATACTTTCCCCTCACCAACTCAAAAATAAAAAATACTGGCTCGCTGAACGCCTGTTATCCATTCCCTGTTAGTTTCCTCTCCCAGGCACTGTGATTTTACCCAATACAATGGTTAATTTGGGATTTGTATTCCCAAGGCCCACAGAAATAAGAATGTCCAACCTGACAATCCCATTTACAAGCAAAACAAAAGTGGGAATAAAAGAGACAGACAACAGGCTCATCTGGGATTCGGAATTTTGCATAATCACATTGCATGTGTAAAAATCGGAGAAACAGGCACCGATCTATTCTAGCCCCCCTGGAGGGATGGTAGGTGGCACCATGAAAATGCTGGTCTTTTAGAATAATGTAGATTTAGAATGTTATGACCAGAAGGTGTGAGATTTTTGTTGTACATTATACCAAATGTCTTCTTACTAAAGCAATTTTGATTCTTCCTGTACTGCGAAGATAGAGATATCTTTATTTAAGTGTCTCAAATCATCCCTCATCCACCATCTGAGCAGGGCGGGTGGCCGCCGTCTCCCCAGCATGTCAGGTGTCGGCCTTCGTTCCCTGATTCAGCCTCAGTGAAGCTAATAGGTGGTATTGCCTCAGAGTGTAGGTGGCCACACTGGGTCTGTTCTGTCACCTGTGTGCGTCCCTTGTCACTCATACCCACAAAACAGTCCTTGTGCATGCATATTTTTCCTTTGAGCTGAACTAATTTAAATAAAAATAAATCAATAAATCCTACCAGGCAACAGAAGCCCCTGGGGGAGGAAAAAATAAATGAGTTCAAACATTTCCTTTCTTTTTTTTTAAAGACTTTTTTTTTTTTTTACTGTTAACTAATCTCTACACCCATCATGGGGCTTGAACTCATGATCCTGAGATCAAGTCACCTGCCCTATTGGCGGAGTGAGCCAGGAGCCCCTGAAATATTTCCATTCCTTCACCATAGTGGTGGGCACTAGGTTTTTGCTGCCACGAGATACGTGAAGTAAAAGGGTTGAGTTAACAAGAAATATCTTTTTCTTCTTTTTTTTAACAAAATATCTTCTTTACAGATTTTTTGAGGGGTCGGAGATCCCGGGGAAATTGACAATTAAGTCATTGAGCTGTGGAGAGAGAGAGAGAGAGACAAGAGCCACTTTCCTAATGAGGAGTGGAGGAGTCAAGTTATTAACAAAGTAGGAAGCCTGGAGAGAGAGAGAGAATCCTTTTCAGCCTTCTGCTTAGCCATAGTCTGCTGAGTACCGTCTAGTTCACACTCCCCTTTGGAAGGACCTAAAGCTGAGCCAGCTCCTCCGATGGAGAACACCTAACACAGCCAGGATTAAGCAGCCCCAGGAATTCCTAATTACTTTCGTAACCCCCTCCCCAACCCTGCCATGTGGGGACCATGAAGACTGGAGCAGAAGAAAAAGAAGAAAGCCCGTAAGTAGAGAAAAAGCCACGTCAGGGGGTGGGGGCAGGGAGTGGGAAGGAGTGGGGCAGAGAATTCAAATCATTTCTAAAAATTTGAAATGGGAAATATCTGCAAAGTTCTAATCTATATTTTCTATTTCTGGGTTCACTGACTCGAGACATATTTCAGACAAGTACTAGAAAGCATCATTGATGGGCTTTTTTTTTTTTTTTCCTTCCCTAAGAAATTGAAAAGGAGCATGCCCATCACAGACTCTGGCCAAAGTGTCAGTGAGATGGAGAAGTTGCTGGTGTCCTACCCTTTGTTGCCCTGGCTCCCAGCCTCACCGCATCTACTGGGATTCATTTGTCAAACAGCCAGTTAGATAGTATTTTCTTAGTGGACCGGCTTGACCGTTCCTGTTAGAACACATAAACTGTATCTCTGTGTGTGTTACAGAGGGGGAGAAATACATGGAAGCTCACCAATGATAGGGATGTGTTTGGCAAAGCAATTGAGACCTTTGGTCTGGTTCTTGGGCGACTATACTAGCTCAGCCCCCATCATGTAGCCCAAATTGCCAGCATGGGGCACAAGCACCCTTCTGGATCATGTCTACTAACAGATTTTGTGGGATGGCAAGAGGAGGAAAGGGTGGGCCAGAATCACAAGGACAGAGAATGCGTACCTATCGATAGTCTAGATTCCATTACACACAAAACAATCACAGGATCAGGAAATGATCAACAAATGCAGAGTCTGGGAACTTCCTTTAAGAATGAATTAAGCAGGGGTGCCTGGGTGGCTCCGTCATTAAGCATCTGTCTTTGGCTCAGGTCATGATTCCAGGGTCCTAGGATCGAGCCCCGCGCCAGGCTCTCTGCTCAGTGGGAAACCTGCTTCTCCCTCTCCTACTCCCTCTGTTTGTGTTCCCTCTCTTGCTGAATCTCTCTCTGTCAAATAAATAAGATCTTAAAAAAAAAAAAATTAAGCAAGAGAGAGAATTTATAAAGTCTACTGCCAGGTGTTAGAAGTGGTAAAACAGGCAGGTATTGAGGGTTTGGGCATTTTTTTGCCTTACCCTGGAAATGGTGATAGAAAATGTCTACCATCGTGTGGAAAAATAGATGCCAGGCTTCATAAAGGCCCTCTGCTCTCTCCTCGGACTCTTGTTTTGTGGCCGAGAATGAAGAGGTTCAGTAGGATTCGGGCTGTTCAAGTGTGTTGAGCTAACAAGTGCCAGGAGTCGGTGTTGAACCCCATTCTTTGAACCTCATGCTCTTTCTGCTTCGTTATTCCACTTGTCAAAGACCAGGCAAAGTTGCAAAATACTGGGGCTGTAGAATTTTAATCCACTCCTTGAGATTTGTGTTAAACCTAACCCACAGGTCCCCCCTTCCCAATTCCCATCCTCTCTTTCGGAACACAATACCCTCATTTGGAATATCATTATCAGCTTACCGCAGATGCTTTGATGAGAAGAGGCTCTTGGAAAAGTTACCAAGGGAGGAGCAATTGGGGA
Organism: Mustela nigripes; assembly: GCF_022355385.1. Lineage (NCBI taxonomy): Eukaryota > Metazoa > Chordata > Mammalia > Carnivora > Mustelidae > Mustela > Mustela nigripes. The sequence continues at coordinate 144,959,607 of NC_081568.1, forward strand.
GAACGCAAATACCAATTTCCAAGATCTATTACATGTTCAACGTGGCTCATCCTCTTTTCTCGATGCGCATGGGATCTTTGTTGTGGCCAACTTGTGATGCTGTGCGTAACTAGGAGAAGGGAAGCTGTTGTCATTCAATATGATTTGTGGTAGCCCTATGTTAGCATCCTGGCTATCCAGAAACAAGGAGGCCCAGGTGTGGTAGGCTGGCAGGTGTAACGACACACTCAGTTATCATTAGACATTTTGATAAAATGCAAATTAGAGCAAAGCCTAGATACCCCACAGGAATAGTGTTCTGAGGACCCCCCAGGGGATCCCGCCTCCTGCTGAAAGCCATGTGGGAGGAGACGGTGGTCATGCTGCAGGGAAGTAGGCTTCATTTAACAACTCGTTGACCATAATGTCAACCCAACCGCTGGGTCTTCTTTTCCTCTTTCAAGCTGTGGTTATTTGGTATTTTCTAAAATACAGAAACAAAGGGTCATAGGCTTTTGTCAAATCATTACCAGTCTTCGTGGACTTTGCATAAAGAAGCAGGAAAAGACAGATCGAAGCTAGGGGACTGGTGAACACCAGCTTACAGGAGCTGCATTGAATCAGGAAGAGGAGGTTAAACAAGGTAATGAAATTGAAAATTTAATTTCTCTCCTCTGTGCTTCAGCTATGTATTATTTTTTCCCTAGCCTTGCAGCATATTCTGGGATGGTGGTGCTAACCAATCAATCCCAAGATCATTAAACTTAATTATCTGCTATTTTGCTTTTTAGTCACCAGAGAGGCAGAACACATAAGAATTAAGGGTATCAATGGCCAGAACAAATCTATCATCTTTTCAGAATTTCTCTTTCTTATGTCCAGTGTTTATACCAAATACTGGATCTCTTCTTGTATATAACCCAGAATACATAGAAGAAAAATTTAACTGCATCCATGGAATAGACGTCCCTATGAAGGTAGGATTTTGAAGTTCATTTAACTCAGCAGTATGTTCCCAGAATCGTGTTAAAAGTTTTTCTTTCACTTATTTTTAAAAGACCACCTAGGCCTCATCCTCATCCTACACAGACACACATATGATGTGCAAATGGCTTTTCTTTTCAGCCACTTTGGACAAGTAATAAGTTGTAAGCAATTCTCATGCAATCTACAGAAATCATCCTTTTATATCCTTGATCTTGAATGGGAATGTCTGATCTTTGCATCAGTTAGGGATAAGACTTTTGAAAGTGATTTTATTCATTGAGTCATGCAAAGTGATGAGATTAGTCACTCCAGTTGTTGGAAAAGAAAGATCCTTGATAGGCTAGCATCCTACTGCATGGTAACATAGACAGCGAAGGGTATGGTGTAAAATGAAGGGGAAGAGGGTAAAAGCAGATTTCTCTGAAAATGAAGGAGTATATTGTAGGTTTAGGTCCATCCAAGCAGGCTGGTTGGAGAGCTGTCCAAATCATGACTAACTTTTGTGATGTGTTCCCCGTGCTACTACAGATCAGCTCTTCCAGGAGGCTCTGGAGGCCATCAGCAGGTGAGGAAGGTTCACACTGCTACCCCCTCCAAGACGGTTCTCCAAACCCAGTCAATTCTTACAGTAAATTTAGAAAGAGATGCGCTGGCTGGCCACAGTTAACCACCCTGCTCCCTTTCACTGCAACCGACCTTAACCGTCCATGAAACAAATGTGATAGAGCTCATGAAATTGACTAGGTGCCATTTACTTCCTGGTACCAAATACACAAGTAGAAACCAAGAGGCTGGTCTTGCCTTGACCAAGAGTTCCACCTTGCCAAATGATAAGGGACATGTTGAGTTAGGCTCGTTTATGTCCACTACAATGTAAGGGACTATGCGAACAGATGCATATGTGAGTATAAATGAAATCCAAACCGAGCACATTGTGGTCCTCCCATAATAAACGAACCCAAGGAAGAAGACAAAATAACTAGTTTAGACCAAAAAGTCTTCAATATTAGTTCACAGACAGCAGTGTACCCTAATACTTTCTTTAAATACATTTCCTGGTAAACTGGGAATAAAATAATTCTAGAAAGCATCTGTGCACCCCTGTATATAGATGCTTTGATGTAACAGCTCCACCTTCCAGATAATTTGGAAACAGATGCAATTAGAAACTAGACACCGTAAACTCAAAAAGAATAGCAAGCTGGTTGCGTCAAATGAATGTGACTGTAACATTACCTAACAGGGGAAAAGCTTAGTGAATGGAGTACAGAGAGACTGAAAGTCTTCTTCCAAGCAGCCAGACTCTGGGGAATGAACGTTATCAACGTGTATCCGATGATAACCAGTCATTTTAGCTTGAAAACCATGGGAGAAGTGAACCTTTAGGAGTGTCAAGTGACCAAACAAGTATGTGCAGAAATTAACTTTTTTTTATTATATATCATATAATGTAGTAGTAAAGTTTGTTTGAAGTGCATGAATAAAAAGTTAGTGAAATTACAGGAGGAACAATCTATAGAGCAATAATTGGTGCATTCCTTGTGCATCTGAAAGGAAAAGAAAAAGAGTTTTCACTCATTTTGGCCTAAAACTTAGTGTCAGGTTCCCAGGATTCTGACATCAGAACCCGGATAACGCTGATTAGAACCATAGGGGCTTTACAATAAAAGCTAAAATATTGACCATATGATGGCAAAAAGTCTTATTTTGTGGTTAACTGATTCTCTTCTAGCTACTCTCTGATGAAGTTGGTGGCGCTGTGGAGGAGGACCGCCGTCTCCTGGACGAGGACCGGGACCGCTCAGCGTTGTAGGTGACGTGCTTGTCGTAGCTCTCCATCTGAGCCTCGATGAAATCTCTCTGCTGTTGCCTGATGGTCTGGCTGATGAGCCCAGGGAGGGCGTGAATGCTCCCAATCAGAGTCTCTAGCTTGGTCTCCACGGTAACGATCCTCTTCTCAAAATCTTCGCTCCGTTCATTTAGGTCGGAAATCATGTCATACATGATGTTCTGGGTCTGCAAAAGAGGACAGGAGACAGATAGCGAAACCACGAATTTGTGTTTCGGGACATTTGCCCTGGAAACAAGCTCTGAACTCTGCAAGTCTGAGGGTTGGCTTCCTTTTGGCGGCATGCAAAGAAATAGGGACATCGGGTCACGGAACACTTGACTTTTCAAAGCAGATTCAGTACGTCGGTTCAATGCCAGGATTTAGAAATGTAAGATCTTTGGGGCCCCTGGGGGTGCTCAGTTGAGCCTCCATCTCTTGGTTTTGGCTCAGTTTGTGATCTCAGGGTTTTGAGATCAAGCCCCACCTTGGGCTCCACACTGAATGTGGAGCCTGCTTAAGATTCTCTCTCTCCCCCACTGACCCTCCCCTCCTAAAAATATATAAGCTCTTAAGCCTTAATTTGATCCAGTTGCAGAAAATGTCATACAGGTCCATTGGTGGTATGCCCCATGATTTTTGGTGGTGAAGAGACAAGGTTGTGATTTAATATTTACATGGATCTCTTAGTAGCAGCTCCAAAAGTTAGCACATCACATTCGTTTTGCAACATGTAATATTTATCAGGGCAAGCGTAATTTTTTAAATGAAGCACACTGAAAGAATACATGAGAGTATATCGTCGGTACTGGATGTAGCAAAAATTGCGAAGGTGGGATAGGAAGGAAGTTTAGGAGAAACTAATTTGGCCAAGTAATTTATAACTTAAAGCAAGAAAAAAATCTGAAAAATCTTGTGTGGTCCTAGGTTTCAAATCACAGGCTCTTCATTGGGTCAAGTAGCCTTTTGAGAGGTGAAAAATTGGGAGTGATTACGTGACCAGTCTACCCTGTTGGCTACAGGTTTTTCAGAGCTGAATGGTTTGAAAGAGGAAAATGTATCTTGAAATGGATTGTCTTGACGAGAGTCTATTCGTAAATTGGACTCCCAGTTATGTTTCCGACGGGAACTGAGAGACCAGAAGAAGGGAAGCGTGGGCACGTGAATCTCAGTCCATTGCTGCTTTTCCCATGTTTCAAGCCCTTTGTTAAAGCTGTCCATTCCTCTCTCTCATTTCCCTCTATTAAATGTGCTCTTACTTGCTTAATAACCCCTTAATGATGATAAATGAACTGACCGACTAAGGGAGTTACTATTCAGGACACAGGCATCTGGTTTGAGTTTGGTCATGGAGACAGAGCACATTAACTTAATCTTTTCAACATAGTGTTGAGACTATGGGAGCAATTCAGAAAATACTGAACCCTTATGGCACAGGAGATCTGTAGTCATGATAAGAAACATGGTACTCAAGAAATAATTTGAAATCTATAGCAGAGTATAGATCTATGAGCATCTCGCCTTCTAGACTCCTGAAGTGACATTAAGTGGCATTATAAAGTACAGATTCATAATATTAAATTATATATAGTAAAATGTTATAGGTTATATTATTTCTAAGTGGTCTGTTTTATTTACCCAGTTTCTTTTATCATTTGGCCTTGGAGTGATGTAAGAGTCTGCCCCATCTTTGTTCAAGACATGTCCACCTGAGAGCTGTGTGTGTAAATTGAGAACATTTTTGAGTCTCATGTGTGCTCCCCACCTTCAGTGCATGATATATCCTCCCCCAGGGGAAAGTCATTGAATACTTCGCTTATCTTCTATCTCTTGGTCTCAAAGAGTCAACTTTTACATATTTCTATAGTATGTGTTATCGATATACATTAATGCAAATATAACTTAGCTGTGTTATCTCATGAGGTTAGGACAAATAGATGTAATTTCCCTAGGGATACCAAGGCTTTCTAAAAGAGAACAGGATGTACGGGTTTGACTGAGAGTTGCCCCTTTATTTTTTTTAAGATTTATTTTGAGAGAGAGAGAGAAAGCATGCATGGGGAGGGGAAGAGGGACAGAGAGAATCTCAAGCAGACTCCCCACTGGGAATAAAGCCTAATGCAGGGCTTGATCTCAGGACCCTGAGATCATGACCTGAGCTGGAGTCAACAGTCTGATGCTTAACCAACTGAGCCACCCAGATGTCCCTAGAGACAGCTGCCCCTTTAAAAGCATTCTTGTTAAAAGGTTGAGAACTTCCACGTAATGGCTCTTTTGGAATCAGCTCAGGAAAATGGAAGGTTGTTATTGTCGGCAAATACTTACATTTGGACTGACTTGAGAGGAACAACCAAAAATCAACCAGATAAATCTTGTGAGTGTGACAGAAGAATCAAGGGACCATTAATGAACTTTTTAAAAAGCATGGTGATTTTCTAAATAATGAGAAAAGAATCCAACATTTTAAAATGATTCCCCTTTTTTTGGAAAGATGATTTTCACATTACGATGTAATTTCTTGTGTATATATATATATATATATATATATATATATATATATATATTTTACATTTCAACATCACAGTCTTCTGAGTGGGATTAAAATAAATAGAATAATTTTACTGATGAGTCCTATGTAGCCCTGAACATAATGGTCAAACTCAGCATGTAGTTCTGCTCTCAAAGGGATGAAACAGAATGACAAATACGAAACTCAAGGGTGTTGTCTCATATTCCACTTATATTTCTTACTGTATTTTCAAGCCCCTATAAGTAGGAAGGCTTCTGGAATGGGGTCTGAATAATTTATGTAGGGGAAGCATATGAAGGAAGAATTTTAGGAAAATTCTATTGAGTTGGGTCACCATGTTTAGGGTGGTTTGTTGGGTTGACGCATTTAACAAGTTTGGGGAGTCCTCCTCCCAAAGCACGAGCAGTGACCGTGCAGAGCTTCGTTCCGACAGACCTCATCGTGAGGGCTCTGACCCCAAGCTTACCTTGGCCAGGTCCACCAAAGTATTGGCTTGGTCATTCAATTTCCTCTGCTCCATTTTCACACTTCTTAATCTAAAAGACAGAATCTGAAGTCAGAAGGGCTCCTTCCTTTCTATTGCTCTCCTATGCCTTCCAAAGAGCATGCATAAAATCGACAAGAGCAAAGAACTGCATGGATAATGCCTTGAATATTTGGGGTCAAGTCCAAACTGGTTATGTATCTGGTACAATGAGAAGCATGCTTCCCCAACACCGCAAAAAAGGAAAGGAGAGAGAGAGAGAGAGAGAGAGTAAGAGATGAGGTGTCCTTAGGACAAGTATTTACCAGGGAGTTAAAAGTTGAACGGAGAAAGGCTCATAAGGATTTAACCATATGAGAAAAGCCAAAACATTCCTTTCAATCCCAGTATCGTTTCAAATAGACATAGGAAGAAATAGGCAAAGCGACGGGAATTTCATCGATGTTGGAGCAGTGAGTACCTTCCTATGCCTACATGACTAGATACGGGGCATAGCCCTGTTCAGTTGGAGATGGATTGGGTTAGGTATTTGAACCTGATGAAACACAGTGATAAGTGAGATTCTTATTGGCAAAAATAAAGCTTTTATTCAACCAGCAGCAAGATAACTCAAAACACATAATTCTCTTATTCTTCCTTGTATTTTGCTTGACTTTTATCTTAAACTGCCATGAATTTGAAGGGAAGCCAGACCATTTCCTCGGGAGAATTTCCCTTATTTTTTTTCCTTGTTGATAAAAGTCAGCGGACAATTAAAATGTCTGACAGATGGGACTGCTACTTGTAAAGTTACTTTTAGATACTTTGAAATATCATTGCGTATATATGATTGACAGTCAAAAAGCCACTTAAAAAAATCTTTCTGAATGACAGCTCTTACTATTATTCCTTAACTCGTTTACTATAAGATCTCAAAAAAAAAATTTTATTCATTGCTTACTCTGTACCAAGAAATTAAGATTTTCCAACAAGAGAAAAGTGGTTTATTGTTTTAAGCCAATGATTCAGAGCCACGCTCCAGGAAAGGAGCGCAAGTTTCTCTCAGCTCCTTAGTTAAAAAAAAAAAAAAAAAAAAAAAAAATTCCATGCTAACCTTATTGCCTTGATGACAGGTTGTTTGCAAAGTATAGTGTTGATGTTGGAGAGAGTCATCTTGGTCATTTCCCAATTTAAATGAAAGGTAATTACCAAAAAAAAAGATAAAAAAAATTCACAGGGCAAGATTTTACTGCCAGGGAGATTTTTGCAACAAATGTTCATGATGCGGAGTGATTTTGTTTTGAAACTACGATATCCAATATGTCCCCAAATCTGCTCAATCGTGAAGATAGAGTTCCTTCTGCTAGTATGGGTTTAACCGACACCTGTCTAGAACACGATATTTAACCATCTACTACAGCTTAAGGTTGTAACTTGTCGTGGTGAGTCTGTGTTTGTCTATTAGAATGCTTGGAACTCAGTTCTCCTTTCTAGGCTCTTGGAGAGACAGAGTCTGTTTAAGTGTAAAAGAAATTTACAAATATGTATTTAAATGTAACACATCGTTGAGATAGGCTTCTCTAAGTAGTTACAAGGATTGCAGTTCTTGATGTCTGTCTTTTAAAAACAAGTCCCTTCCCTCCCCCTGCCAAAAACAAAAAACAAATACCAAAAAACCTTGGATCCTGTGTGGGGTCATCCTACAGAAATGTACTAGAGAGAACAAAGGGGCTGGGCATGGACTCATTCTCCCTGGCCCTAGTCTGAACTTCAACCTGACTGGGTTAGGTTCTGACAGTGGTTCTGAAATGCTGGATTTATACCAGCAGAGGTGTTCTAGATGGCTGAGTGACATGCTAACAAGACCTTAAATACTAAGCCAGATGGAGAGACAGTTCTTCTCTTTAATTCTCTTCCAATTCTTGATTATTACAGGAAAAATGTCTCAGGCTGGTCCTATCCTGTTTTTATCTCCCAACACCTGTTAGTCTCTCCTTTTTGAAAAAAGAGAGAGCAGGATTTCAGCTGAGAGCTTTCTGCAGACAACAGTCCGTGGCTAGAATTCAACGCCAGTGTTTCGATTGCTGGCTGATGCTGCCTTTACCTCTCTTTGCTGGGAACGGTTTTTTGGTTTTGTTTAGTTTTGTTTTTGTTTTCTTAGCCATTTTGTGATAAGGACTTACACCAAGCTTTGTTTTCAGATTTAAGTAATAGGAGAGGCGGCAGGTGAATGACCCGAGTTTGCAGAACCAGAACAGAAGCCTCCAGCAACTGGTGAGCTCAGCTTGACTGGTCCCACGGAAGGGCCAGAGTGCTGGTCCCCTCACTCAGTGGGTACTCTGTCTTCCAAACAGCGAAGCCTTATTTGCTTCTCTTAAATTCCTATATTATGTATATTATATATTATATATATTATTGTATTTAATATATATAATATATATTATATATATATTATGTTTCTGACAGTAGAATTTTGCCCATTTTCTTTTCTGCTAATCTAGAAGGCTGACACCAAGCAGCCCTATTTGAGTGGAATCCCCTGAGCTCCCTGCACTTAAGTCTTCTCATCTTGCTGCTCCTGAGACTGCCTGCACCATAGAACTGGCAGAAAAAAGCCTACTTCGAGCTGGAGCTGCCAGGATAAAAAGCAGGTAACATGCAGGTGTATGTTTGACTTTTTTCTCCCCACCCCCCCACCCCCGAAAAGAAGAATAAGGAACATATGTTGACTTCTTCTTTGTGAACTTCACTTATCACAGGAAAAGATCATGATTTTGGATCACATTTCCATAGCAGCAATCAGACTACTGAAATTCACAAATAAAGGATCTGCTTGGGTGCATGCAGCCAGTAGAAAATTCTGCAAATGTTGAGGGGAGCGGCTCACACAACTTACTTCCGAGCTCTATTTTCATTTTGTTGAAATAAAAAGACAAAACAAAAGAAAAGAAACTGTAAAATATTCTGGAACAGAATAACACAGCGTGGTGTTCAGTTGTGCACAGGGGGCTCGATTCATTGGCGGAAAGATCCTGTTAAGGTTCTGCAGGATTTTGGCACAGTGATCACAGCAAAACACTGTCCAATTACATTAGCGTCCTTCCCCACTGAGAGACTGCCCCACCCGAAACACAGCGCTTTCCCCAGAACAAAGGTTCAGAAGGAAGAACCTCTAGCAGGTCATTATGGCCTCTTTGATAGACGATGTCCAAGTGAACTACAAGACCCATTTTGGCCTAATATGAATGTCCTAGGGACTGTAGTTTCAATAATGGAATTATAATGTTGTCGGTGGTTTTTGGAGGGGGTACATCTCCTCCAAGCTGTTCAGAAGCCTGGCTTTCTGAAAGGTGGGCAATCCAAAAGCTCAGCATTAGAGAAATTCTGTTTACGGAATTTCTCAGCTCCGAGACAGGTTTGTGTTGCTTGCTGGGTCTGTAGTTGCGGTAGAAGAATGATACACTTTAAAAGAGTTAAAGCTGATACCAGAAAAAGTGCTCAAAGGTCTACAGGAACAGAATGCTTCCTGGAACTAAGTGATGATCCCAAAAGACAGATCTGTTACTGGAAAGAGGACAGAGCCTGGAAAAGCAGGCATCTACCGGACACTAGGGAGGCCATGTGTCAGGGAGAGACGCTGGGAAGAGGGGAGTCCAGAACGAGCTCCAGAAAAGCTCTCAGGACAAATCAGAGGATGGGAGAGGCCAGCAGAGCTCTAGCCAATGAATTTGTAAATCTGTGTCTGAATAGTGGGCAATACAAGCCTTGCCCTGAAGAATCGAGCCCTGTGTGCTTTCCTGCATGACTTCACTCACTCACTTAAAATGAGAAACTAGGCACGATTAGAATAATCTAGCCAAAACCCAGCCCATATAAATGCTCAGTTGTACTTTTTTTTTTTTTAACAAAGTATAAGTACCCTCCCGCCTCAAAGGAAATCAGATAACCCCAAGACTAAGTTATAAAACAATTCCGAACATTCGCACAGCTAGGAGCTTATCTACTTTAGAAGTACATTGTTGCTACCGAAGAAACAGAATGAGAAATGTCTGCGAGGAGCAGAAGAATCAGGAATGGCTTCCTCTGGTACTCTATCCCAGAGAGGGATTCTGGAAGACCCATGTAAGTTATACCTCGAAACCCTTAAGAGCAATCTAGCACCTTCTAGCAATCTAACAATTGCTTAGGGACAGTTTTTCAACTTTGCCTCTCCCAGTATTTTTTTCTGACATGCTGTAAAATCTTTCAAACCTGAAGCAGAGTTGAAAAAACTTTACGGTGACTACCCCGAAGCTGTCCTCCCCACCACCCCCACTCCCACCTCCCCACCCAGAGATGGCAGCACGAATGCATTTTGTGAAAAGATAGATGAAAATATACCCACCGTTCACACGTGGCTACAAAATTATTACAGAAACCATCAAAGCAGTTTTTCCAATAGTTTTGTTATATAAAAACCTATCGGTGGCATCCAAGGCCAATCACATTTCATTTTCTATTTAATAGGTACATTACACTGACAAAAAGGCTTAAAAATATGATCCCGAGGAAATGGCATATGTGGTTGCTGGACCCATAGACTGCCCACTCCCACCCTCACAGCTAAGTGGTTGTTGTATTTTTTTGTTTTTTTAACATACTTTAATATAGGTTTGTATTGAAACACTAAAAGTGCCAAGAATTATTTCTCCACAGTATATGGTATGTACCTTCTGGAGGAATATTGGGTGTCTGTGTGGTATGCTCGTGGGGGTATAGGAATGGTCACTCGACAAGGAGAGAGGTCCTAGGGGACCCTTGAGGAGGCGGCCTGGGCTCAGAGGTGAAGGCTCAGCATCTCTCAGTGGACTTGCTCTCTTAGATCTAAACTTTAAGGAATCAAGATGTGGAGGCTCCTGGGGGGTAGTATTTGGTTGTAAAGGTAGCTGTGATCAGCAGGCAGATTCCTCTTGGGAGCCAGATCTGATCCTGTGTCCCTCTGTGCTTCCCTTTTATACATTCCCATACTTTGGACAGAGCATTACCTTAAAATTCTGGCCTTTTCTTCCAATGGGATAAAAAGCATAGTTGGGGGCCCCGTGTGATGTCCCAGAGCTAAAGGGGAAATGATGTCACTTTGGTGCTGATGGCAACAAGAATGTGATTAAAGCGTTCTAAGTGGCCATGAGGGCAAACGCACAGTTGGGAGGGAGAGATGAGAGAGTAGCCCTTGAATACTGAGTCATTTCCCCAGAGACTCTCAGCATAATATATTACATGTGTACTATCTGAGGACAGACAATTAAAACTCCAGGTTCAGAGCTTTCTGGTCTACCGCGCCCAGGCAGCTCCGAGAAGGACACACCTTGCCGTCTAATTAGAACACCGAACAGTGACCCACCTTCCCATGATTCCCCTGGCAGGCTACATGAGGACAGCTACTTTCCTGACCCACCCATGTGATGGATCTGCTCTTCCCCACACAGAAATGGCATGGAGCTAGGAGCAAGGCTGTGCAGCCTCGAGATGGATGCCCCCATGAGTGTACTTACGGTAAGGATGCTGCCAACCTGGGGGAGAGAGAACTGGTGCTTTCAAGTCATTATTGAAACTCACTATACAGGCATTTATCCTTTAAAGGTCTAGGATGGTTATATATAGCGTTACAACAAAATGGTGCAAAGAATTTCAGCAATTGGAACAATGGTGGTCTGGATAAAGTCAGAATAACAGTGAAAGGGTATAGGTCTCCAGGCACTGTAACATCTATAATGAACACGGAGCATAGGGAAAATCCCCCAAGTCCTGAGTAAAGACTGATTTAAATGCAAGTATTAAATCAACCATCTATACGATCTTCATAGAAACATGTTGGCCATGTGTTAAAAAAAAACAATCCAGGTAGGTCATAAAATATTAAATGTTTGCCAAGATTTTTCAGTAGATACAAATGTCCTAGGGCAAAGTAGAGGAATAATTAAACTACACTAAGAAATATGATTGCAACTGAAAATATTGTTTCTAAAGAGAGAACCTGACAAGACATTTTAATTAATTCAGTAATTGACAATTCTCCCCATAACGAATGATTTTTTTTTTTAGTCCTAAAAAGAACTGACAATCTTCTTAGGATTTCATCTGTGGAATTAATAAAATGCCAAATAATGTCTTCTGGGCACAGACATGATAGTGTTTTCTTTTTCTCTCTTCTCACAAGAGAACAATGACCGAGTAGGAGAATTTAGACCCAGAGCTACACAAGCAGGAAGGCAACAGATGAGAAGTGGTACTTACTGGTGAATAGCTTGCAAGAATTTTCGTTGATGTTTTCTTACTTTTGCATGATCTATCTTCTTTACTAGCTTCGTATTTTTGTAAATTAGCCATGTTTCCCTGAGTACATTGGCAGCTGCGTTTTTCACCTGTTAAGAAAACAAACGAACACAACAGTTGATAAATTCCAGAGCAGAATCCTTTGCAACGTGACTGGGGGCGGGGGGGGGGGGGGGGGTCATATTCATCATCTGAATGATCATGGTAAGTTCTAGCTCTGTTGAATAACTGTTTCTCACAAAAAGAAAAGATGTATCTTGAATCTGTGCCTGTTAAAAAGTATGTGTCTGGGAACCCCTTTAAAAATGGAATATTAGGGAAGTACTGATGTCTTTCTGGACTAAAGTCTACTCCTCAGAAACCTTTTTTTTTTTTTTTTTTTTTTTTTTTAAAGATATCAAGAGGTGCCTGTGACCTGTCTGGCAACACGGGGTGGGGGAAGGTGCTGATTTTCCCCTACCCTGTCTTGTAATTGTTATCCCCATGTTCTTCCTTTCCCTGGAGGAAGGCAAAATGCCAGAAGGCCAAGGTAAATCTTGTCTCTTAAAAGCTTGGTTGGTATTTTTGACCGCAAAACGACATGAAGGGCATGTTTCGGCTGCTCACTGTCCAAGTGGTCCAATTCTTCTGCCCTCCGGGGGCGACTTAGCAAACTGTATGCCTGTTAGCATAGGCTGACCGAGAGCCTAGGCTGCTGTGATTTTAGTTTGGTTAATTTAAGGACGCTGCATTTCCAATGGATGAGACATATCCTTATAAGACGAGACAGATAAGATGAGACACATCCCTGTAAGACATATCCTTGTAAAGGATGTAAGTGTTTCAGTAACACTGCCAAGACCTAGTGTAGCCGATGGAAGGTATGAATACTTTGTGGTAATATTCAAGCCCTTGCTTTCTTGAGTAGCATCTTCAACAATTCCTGGAACTTGATAAAGGCCCAGCTAAGGCCAAGTTTGGCCTCTCCCTAGCTCACAGTGCAGGATACCAAGACCCAAAGCTTACACTTAGGCTAATTATTAATGACTTTACTCTAAGAAGCTGATCCATGAGGCAATGTGGGAGAGACTCTTAACTCTAGGAAAGAGACTGCGGGTTGCTGGAGGGGAGGGGGCTGAAGGAATGGGGTAACTGGGGGATGGGCTTTAAGGAGGGAACTTAATGTCGTAAACACTGGGTGCTCTATGCAACTGTTCGATCACTAAATTCTACTTCTGAAACTAATACCACCCCCCAAAGTTGATCCCTAGAATTCTTCTGAGTGATGGACAAAAGATGTTTCTAGGGGCGCCGGGTAGAGGAAGACGACTCTGTGAGAAAGTCAAAGTGGTGGGGAAGACAGGGCAGAGAACTGGACTCGGGAAATGGTTCTAAGTTCTTGGGACTAACTGAGTCAGATCAAGGAGACTAGCTAAACCTCCCACGACTGACTTCAATTTTCTCTTCCCTACATCAGAAAAGTAGAGCGAATTCTTACTAAAGTCCTTTTCAGGACTTAGTCTTCATTCAGGAAGAGTCTTAGAATTACGTTACAACTACCATCACAGGGATCTATGTGGTATTTTTTTTTCTTTTTTTTCCTATTTTTAGCCAAGAAAGCTCCAGGTTTGGTAGCTGGTGGTGAATCTCGGTCAGGCTGCTGTAAAGGTTTCTTTCTGAGTGAAACTCTATTGCGAGAACCCGCGTTAAGAGAATGACTCGTTTCTTAGAACTGCTTTTAGCAGCAACTTGGGTTGGTGACGCTCGTCCTCTGGACTGTCCTCAGACTGTGCCGACAGCCTTCTTTCTGAAACCAGTGGAAACAGCATTGAAATACTGGGTGCTGAGCTCCAGCAGTGTGTCCAAGAAACATGACCGCCATCCATAGTGAAGTTGAAGGTTGTTCTAGGTCAATTCTGGGTTCTTTGTTCTTACAGAAACAGATTTCTCTTCTTTACAGGGGTAGGAGTCACCTTTGGGAAGAATCTTCTATCTGGTCCTTATGTCCGTTTCAGTCGTAAGGAGCCTGCGTAAGTTGGGGTAAGGGTTGAGGACCTTGGGAAAGGGGTAGCAAGTTACTGGCTGTCACCGACTGGGGCTAGAATAGGCCCTTCCCCACCGGGAAGCAGAAGGGCCAGTGAATGGCAGTCTCAGCTGTCAGAACGGCTTTAGCTAACTGGAAGATGGTAAGGAAACCTGGTGGACGCCCCCTCCTTGATTTTATCAGCTCAAGACACAGAGGAGGAAACTGGAAAACTTGGTAAAAACAGATGGGACAGTGACATAGCGGCTGAACATAGGGATGTTTGCAGGAGAACATTAACAATGGATTTTGCTTTGGGCTCCCATCCATAAACAGCAAAGGCCAAATTCCTCCTGTTCCTAAATCTTTACAAAGGTGGTACACTGCTTGCCCTCGAGGTATTTTAAATGATTTTTTGTTGTTATTGTTCTCTTTGGGATGACAGGGGAATAGCTGACGGGAGTAGGGAACCTCAACTTCTGTGATCACTGTGGCAGGATTTGTGTGCACGAGACGCTCATTGCGGGTGACAGGCTAAGAATGAAAATGATTCCTCATCTGAAAATGAAACTCTATAGAGCTGCTCTGAAAAACTGTGAGATAGATGCATTAATGCTGAAATGTTCCCCTTTCTAACTCCCAAATAGGTTGTGGAACACAAGAATAAAACTCTGAAGCCATCCCATTTAACTGGTACTTTTCAAGATGGCAGCCACAAGATGAACATTCAAGAGTAGAACCATGCACCCTCTGCCTAGTGATCGCATGTGTCTGGGATAAGTAGCTTTTTCCAACCCTTTAAGGCTGAAAGGGATGGGGGACAGTGAGAAGACTGGTTACTAAGTACCTCAGTGTTCCACAGGTTTGAGCAATGGGGAATTGTTACTCGGCAATGCTAGCCCACTGGAGAAGGGAAGTAGGTCTAAGCATTCGTGATGGTTTAGATGAAAGGGAAGGTGATTTTATGGCACAAGTTTCTCTTGTTAATGAAGTTAAGAACCCTGCCATACAGTCTTCTCCCATTGTAACCCTGGCTTTCCCTCCTGCCCTTTGGGGGCATTTACAGACTCTCAGAGGGCAGGGGTCTTGGCACCCATCTTTGTGTCTCTCTAGTACAAATATCTGATAACATGGTATATACTTGGCATCATAAAAGTTTCTAATCATGAACCACAGATACATACTTACCAACCAAAGGACCCTTTGGATAAGAAGGGTATAGAGGTTACAGAAGAGACCTAACCACGTCTTCCCTAATTTCCATTTACTAATTCAACACATTTTTATTAAGTCTCTATCCCATGTTAGATACCATGATAGTTGCTATGGGGGATCATCGATGTGGCCCCATCAGTAGCTGGCATAACTCTAGTGCCAATATATGGGCCAACACCACTGTGAAATAGAACTTCTTTCCTGTACATCAAAAGATAAGGACAGAAAAAAAGGAAAACATGAACTTTGGCTCTGCCTGACTCAGGCTCAATTCCACTTAAAATCTTTTATCAGAAACATGTTACCAGACATATTAATAATCAGGTATTTTGAGAAAACAGAGGCCCTAAAAGCAATAATTCTATTGAAGGTAATAGTACTTACCCAGATGCCTTAAAACCACCTTCCTTCATAGGTAGAAAGGATAGGAAATGTGTTTTCTTTTTTTTTTTTTTCAGTGTTCAGTGATTCATTAGTTGAGGGTAACACCCAGCGCTCATCATAGCATGTGCCCTCCTGCCCTCCTACATACCATCGCCCTGTTACCCCCTCCCCCCAGATTGTTTCTCCCCTTTGAAACCTCCAGATTGTTTCTCAGGGTCCACAGTCTCTCAAGGTTCAGAATATGAAATGTTCTATTGCTGACTTACGGTAATAATTTTTTAAAAAAATTAAAGCCCCAGGTAGCAAGGTGAATAATATTTCAAAGTGTAACAATATGTACTAAATCACAAAAGCCCTTAAAGCTGACAGACTTTGAGCTGAGACTCTGCTTTGCTCAAACAGAGACATGTTATTAGAGCACTGTCTTAAAGGGTGCTTTGTTTCTAGTTCTCCTTTGCTTGGCACTATTATGATTCTTAAGAAATCTCCTTTTTTATGTCCTTTTTCGTCTTGCCCCTCCCTTCAGAGACTTAATTCAGGGCAATGCTTCCCCCTCTTCGCGAATTTAAGAGGAAAGAGCATAACCTTTGCCAGAAGAAGCAAGATCGAGATCCTTGCCTCTCATTGTCCTAACTACGGTAAAATGTTGCCTTGTATGCTGTGGGCAATGCCTCTGGGATGCCCGGGACAAACACAGACAAGACTTCTAAGCCTGAACACCACACCACGTGCCGCCTGGTTCCCCTTCGGAGCAGGTACATGGGGCTGGGTGACTTCTGGGGCTTTGGAACAGGGTAAGGCCGAGTGATCTATTCATTCCATGTTTTCAGCCCCTGGGCTGATGTCACCAAGCCCAAAGTGCAGTCTCCATGGACTGAATCCTCCAGCATTTCTGTTCACTTGCTAAGAGGCACGTAGGAAACCAAATTACATAACTGCATAATGGTGTTCTTATTATGGATCTTATTGAGAATTCTTAACAGGATTGGAAACACCCACAGTGGACATTAATATGTATAATTATCTTCTGTGGTACATCTAGCTACTTTAAAAAAATTACGTCTGGGCTCCCAGAATTGCTTGTTTTCAAGTTTCCTTCCAAAATGCAAGTATGCAGAGGGCCAAACCCCAAGATTTCTTCTTGGTTCAGACGTGAATGAAGAGCAGTAACATTTCCAGAAAGTTAGAGTGTGGTAAACCTGCTGCCTCTGTCCGGTGATAAACAGCAAATCTAAAAAATGGTGGTTCTTGTCTTCCTAAGCCCTAGGACGAGCTATCACTATTAGGCTTTCATTTTGAAGTCATTAGATTATTCTGCGCCCATGGATCTCCTCTGCCATGTTGGAATTACAGCGTGGCGCATAAGCTTTTGGAATTACATGGGACGATCTCCCCCGATATACACTGAGCCATGAATGGTGTGCTCCACTTCCAAACATAGTATTTTATGTGGCTAAGGTTGTCCCTCAGAGAAACAGTTTCTATATACAGTTGTTCCTCTGGAAACTTGGGCATGGAAAATAATTTTTCATGGAGATTGTTCAATGCGGTTAAGAGACACAATGAGAGGCTTGGAAAGCTACATTTCTTCCCGGAAGGAATAATCAACTGTTTGACATTCATACTCATGCCTTTTTGACAAGGCTATTCCAATTTCAGAATGTCTATAATCATTCTTGGTGACCATCAGGAAAAAAGATTTCTTCTGTGCAGTGTTTTTGGGGGATAGCTACAGTTTTCTCTAGCCATAAGTGGCACCATTGAACTTGGATCTTGAACCTTCCTCTTGGTAACTCTGCATGACTGTTAGGTCCTTGTTTACTCTTGGTTGTGTCCCAGAAGTTTTTCCTAATCTTTCACATCTTTGAACTCTTTTTTTAAATTGTAGTTGCCACACTGTGTTCCATTAGTTGGGTATGGACAATGTGGTGACTCAACAGTTGTGTTACCAAATGCTCGGCATTTGTGCCCTTACCGTATTCATGTCACTGTGCAAAGGTGTCCCACGGATATTGTCTGTGTTTCTGATACCGTACTTGACTTACTCATTTTGTAACTGGAAGTCTGTATCTCTTAATCCCCCTCAACTACCTTGCCCATCTCCAAACCCTACTCTCCTCTGGCAACTCTCATTCGGTTCTGGGTACTTAAAAGCCTAGTTTTGTTTTTTGTTTGTTTGTTTGTTTTTGGGTCTGTGTCTCTTTTTAACTCTATTTTTTCATTTATTTCTTAACTTCCACCTATGAAGGATATCATATGGTACCTTGTGTTTGTCTGACTCCTATCACTTAGCATGATACTCTCTAGCTCCATCCATGTTTTTGCAAACTGCAACCATTTCATTCTTTGTTATAGCTAAGTAATGTTACACTGTGTATGTATGTTTCATATCTTCTGTATCCATTCATCTGTTGATTGAAACTTACATGGCTTCCATAGCTTAGCTATTTTTAAAAATGCAATAAATATAGGGGTACATATATCTTTTCTAATTAGTGTTTTCCTTTTCTATACCCAGAAGTGAAAGAACTGGATTGTATAGTACTTATCATTTTATTTTTTTTAGGCATCCCTGTGTCATTTTCCATAATGGCTGTACCAGTCTGCATTCCCACCAACAGTCCATGAGTGTTCTCTTACTTTTACATCTTCATCAACACTTGTTATATCTTGTCTTTTTGATACTAACCATATGGATTTCGATTTTCCTGATGGTGAGTGATGCTGAGCATCTTTTCATGTGCCTGTTGGCCATCTGTGTGTCTTCTGTGGAGAATTTCTGTTCAGGCCCTCTAACCAGTTTTTAATTGGATTATTTGGATTTTTTGGTATTGAGTTATATTAGTTCCTTATATATTTTGAATTATTAACTCCCTATTCGTGCATCACTTGTAAATATATTCTCCCATTCAGTAACAGATGGCCTTTTTATTTTGTTGGTGGATGATCCTTTTAATGTATTGTTGAATGTGGTTTACTCATATTTTGCTGAGGATTTTGATATCAATGTTCATCAGAAATATTGGTCTGTAGTCTTCTATTTTTTTGTAGGGCCTTCATTTGGTTTTGGAATCAGGGTGGTGCTGACCTCCTAGAATGAATCTGGGAGCATTCCTTCCTCTTCTTTATGGAATGGTATAAGAAGGGTAAGTGTTAACTCTTCTTTTAATGTTTGGTAGAGTTTACCCATGAAGCCACTATTTGCTCTTAGACATTTGTTGGGAGTTTATATTATTATGGGTTCTGTATTATTACTAGTAGTTGATGTGTTCAAGGTTCCTACTTTCTGATTCAGTCTTGGAAGACTGTAGGTTTCTAGGAATTTATCCATTTCTTCTCTGTGGTCCAATTTGTTGGTGTATATTTTTTTGCAGTAGTCTCTCATAATCCTTTGTATTTTTGGCATGTCGGTTGTTACTTCTCCTCTTTCATTTCTGATTTATATATCTGAGTCTTTCTCTTTTTTTGTTTGAGGAGTCTGGTTAAGGATTTATCAATTTCCCTTATCTTTTCAGTGAACCAGCTCTTAGTATCATTGGTCCTTTCCACTGTTTTCTTGTTTCTGATTTTTAGTATTTCTTTCCCTCCACTAACTTGGGCATTATTTGTTTTGCTTTGTTTTGTTTTAGTTTCTTTAAATGTAAGGGTAGATTATTTGGGATTTTTCTTGCTTCTTGAGGTAGGCCTCTCCTGCTATAAACTTCCCTCTAATAACTGCTTCCAGTGCATCTCAAAGATTCTGGACTGTTGTGTTTTCATTTTCATTTGTCTATAGGTTTTTTTTTTTTTAATTTCTTCTTAGATTTCTTTCTAGACACATTGGTTATTTGGTAGTATGTTGTATTGCCTCCGTGGTTTGTTTCTTCCAGTTTTTTCTTGTAATTGTTTTCTAGTTTCAGAGCATTATGTTGGGAATTATACTCAATATGAGTTCAATCTTCTTAAACTTACTGAGACTTGTTCTTTGGCCTAATATGTGATCTGTCCTGGAGCGTATCCCAGATGCACATGAAAATAATGGGTATTCTGCTATTTGGATGTGGAATATGCTTTATATATGTTAGGTCCACCTGGTCTAATGTGTGTTCAAAGCTACTCTTTCCTGGTTGATTCTGTCTGGATAATCTATCCATTGTTGCAAGTGGGGGTATTAAAGTCCCCTACCATTATTGTATTACTGTCAACTTCTCCCTTATGTCTATTAATATTTGCTTATGTATTTAGGTCCTCACATACTGGGTATATAGATATTTAGAATTATATCCTTTTGTTGGACTGTTCCCCTTATCAGTATGTAATTCCCTTCTTTGTCTCTTGGTTTAAAGTCTATTCTGTCAGATGTTAAGTATTGCTACCCCAGATTTTTAGCCTTTCCATTTGCATGGAATGTCTTTCTTCGTCTCTGCACTTTCAGTCAGTATGTGTCTCTATGTCAAAAGCAAGTCTCTTGTAGGGACCATATAGCTGGGTCCTATTTTTCTATCCATTCAGTCATCCTGTGTCTTTTGGTTGAATCACTTAGTCCATTTACACTTAAATTGTTGACAGGCACGTACTTATTGCCATTCTGATGTTTCCCTATATTGCTTTTGGAGTTCTGTTCTTCTTTTCTTGCTCTCTTGCTTTCATAGCTTTATGTTAGGATTCTTTTTATTTTGTGTGCACTTATTACAAGTTTTTGGCTTGTGGTTACAATGAGGTGCATATATCCAGTGTGTATGATAGTTGATAGTAAGTTGATGGTCGCTTAAGTTCAAAAGCATTCTAAAAGCACTGCCTTTCTAGGGGTGCCTGGATGGCTCAGTCTGTTAAGCATCCGACTCCTGATTTCAGCTCAGGTCAGGATCTTGGGGTTGTGAATTGAGCACTGCATCAGGCTCTGTGCTAGGTATGGAGCCTACTTGAGATTCTCTTTCTCCTCATCTATCTCCAATCAATCAATCAACCAATCAAAGCATTATATTTCTATTCTGTCGCTCATATTTTATATGTATAACATATTTTACATATTTTAATTTTGCGTATACCTTAACTAATTTCTGTACACGTAATGGACTTTACTGCTTTTGTCTGTGACCCTTCATACTAGCTTTGTAAGTGACTCATCTACTACCGTTACTATATATTTGCTTTTACCAGTGAACTTTTTCCTTTCAAGATTTTCTTCTAGTTAAGACCTTTCTTTCTGAGCTAAAGAAGTCCAATTAATGTTTCTTATAAGGACAGTGTAGTGGTAATGAACTCCTTGATGTCTCTTTCAATTCTGAATGATAAACTATCTGGGTAGAATATTGTTGGTATAGGTTTTTTTCCTTTCAGCAGTTTGAATATCTCATGCCCCTCCCTTCTTGCTTGCAAACTCTGCTGAAAACTCAGCTAATAGCTTTATGGGGTTTCCCTTGTACCTAACTAGTTGCTTTTTTCTTGCTACTTACTTACTTACATAATTTATTGAGAGAGCCAACATGAGTAGGAATTGGGGAGAGCAGGGGGAGAGGGAGAATTTTTTTTTTTTTTTTTTTAGATTTTATTTATTTATTTGTCAGAGAGAGAGCGAATGAGCACAGGCAGGCAGAGTAGCAGGCAGAGGCAGAGGGAGAAGCAGGCTCCCTGCTGAGCAAAGAGCCCAATGTGGGACTCTATCCCAGGATGCTGGGATCATGACCCCAAGCCGAAGGCAGCAGCTTAACCAACTGAGCCACCCAGGCATCCCAAGAGAGGGAGAATCTTAAGGAGGCTCTACACTGACCTTGGAGGCCAATGTGGGAATCTATCTCACAACCCTGATATTATGACCTGAGCTGATCTCCAGTGTCAGACACATAACCAACAGAGACACCCAGGTGCCCCTCTCGTGCTACTTTTAAGATTCTCTTTTCATCTGCAATTTTTGTCATTTTAATATGTGTCATGGTATTGGCCTCTTTGGGTTCCTCTTGTTTGCATCTCCCTGTACTTCCTGGACCTGTATATTTGTTTCTTTCCCCTGGGTCAGAGACGTTTTCAGCTCTTCTTTCTTTGGTAAGTATTCTGCCCCCATTCTCTCTGTTGCTTCTGGGACCCCTATAATATGAGTTACCCTGTTGTTCATCTGTTTCGTGTACCCTTTGATCTGTTCTTGATTCCTTCTAGTGTGTTTTTCTCTTGTTACTGTCTTCTTCAGTTCTGATTGGTTCTTTATATTTTCAGGCTCTGTTAAAGTTCTGAGTTCATCCCAATTTAGGTCCATTACTTTGAACTCTTTATTGGGTATATTACTTATCTCCATTTTGTTGGTTCAGCCGTCTTTCTTAGGTTTTGCCTTTTTCTTTCTTCTTGAACATATTCCTCTGCCTCCTCATTTTGTTTGACTCTTTTTGCTTGTTACAATGTATTAGGTAGATCAGCTGTGTCTCTTGGTGTTGGAAGTACTATTGGTCTTAGGTAGAAAGTGTCCTGTGGTTCCCAGTAGCACAGTCCACTATGGTCACGAGAACCAGGTACTAGAGAGCAGTGGGCCCTGTGAGCAGCATGTGTCCTCCTGTTGTGCCTGGGCTTTGACTGCTCTAGGCCCACGGGTAGGTGGGGCTGGCTCCTCCCGGGGGCAGTAGTTGCTTCAGGGGGATGCTCACTAGGTGCAGTTGGATGACCAGTGCCAGCAAGGTAGGCAGAAAGGACCAGAATTGTTTCCTGCAAAGTGCTGCCGGCCAGGCTGAAGGAGGGCAAGAATATGGTGTCCACTAGCACTTCCAGTCCTGTAGAAAGCTCCTACCAATATGAATTCAGAACTTATGGAGACTCATCTCTGTGGTACGGGTCCCCAGTAACATGGGCTGCCCGATGTGGGGTTTGATGGCCTTACTCTTTAGGTAGGGTCTCTGTGCCTGTGATGTTCCTCCATCCTGTGGGTTGCCATGCAGGAGACTGGGTTCTCAACCGCATCTGTGCCCCTTCTCCATGTGGCTTTTTCTTTCAGTCTTTACCCGTAGAAGATCTGTTCTGCTAGTCTTTACGGAATTTTCAGAGTTGGTTGCATTATCTGTAGTGGTAGCCTCAGTGTATCCAGAGGTAGAGGTGAGCTCAGGATCCTATTATTCTGTCATCTTCCAGTATTTTAGAATTTTTATTTAAAAAGGTACAATTATAAATGGGCCCATTTAGAAATTCCATAAATAACAAAATGGAATCAAGTGTCAAGTAAATGATACTCATTAAGTTTAAGAGAACTATAAAAGGGCTATTATTTTCATATATTTTATTGACTCTAATAATGAAATGGGTAGCCTGAGAAATTTATGTTTGATTCTAACACCATTTTAACATTTGTAACTGTACTTCGTGACATTTTGCCCATAAAAATTCAAGCTGTCGACAGGCTTGCTGGAATGACTTTCTTGGGCCTATAAGAGACCTCTGTCCCAAGTAATATGGGAAAGCAGCTCAACTTTTAAGAAGTAGCAATGAGATAACAGAATTAATAAAGCACGGTGGAGAATGTGAATTTAAGGATAGTACTGCTTACCAAAAAAGCTTTCTATGAAGAAACTCCTAGAGATAGTGGTACATTATGAGTCCAACTAAAGTCTGTAAGTCCTTGTAACAGAGATGCTGTAAGATCAGAACACATGGTCCATTTTGGGAAATGAGACCCATTCATAAAAACCAAAGGAAGCTCTCGAGATCCACAGTCCTCCAAAAGGGGACTGGGCTTTGAGGGGGCTCATGAGCAAAAGAAGCAAGAACATGAGTGCATTTTTCTGCCAAACAGAGAAAAACAAACAAACAGACCTTTCATCTGACTTGCTGAAGGCACAGTAGTGTAAAAGCTTAAAGCACCCTGTGATATTTCAGTTCTACATCCTCAGCAGGTAACACAGAACCTCAACTATAATAGGCACACAGGGTACTTTTGTTAAATACATGCTATTCCCAGGAAGACTGTAATAAGTTGAGTAGCCACAAAGAATATCTGCTATGAGGATGGTCTCAGTCTCCAAATCCCCAGGGAATAACCCAGTAAAGCAGCAGTTCTCACCATGGGCAATGTTGTCCCCTGAGGGGACATGTGGCGGTGTCTACAGGCATTATTGGTTGTCATGAGTCTACTAAAAATGCTACTCAACAGTCAACAAGGCCCCAGGACAGCTGCAGAGTAGAGAACTATCCATTCCCAAAGATCAACCATGCTGCGGTTGAGTGACCCCGAGCTAAACCAATTAAATGATCGAACCAACCTGGAATGTCTCCCACATGATCCTGGAGACCTGTCCAAATAGCATGGATCTCTCCATCAAAGGTATTTTACTGTGGCTTTAACATCTGTCTGCTCAGTAAGTAGGATACAGAACAGCTGGAGCCCCAAGTCAATCTAAAGCAATTACATGTTTCCTTCTCAAATTAGAACTAAATACTTGCTTATGAAACCCGGGGAGTTTGGTTGGCCTCAACATGCTAACTTGGTTTCTCTCATTTGGGATCCTGTCACACCTTTTGTTCTTGTTGCTGAAAAGATTTACATGGTGTATAGGCTATTAGGGTGTTTTAATGTAATTTTTTTACCCCAGTGTGGCATTAAGGTAATTCTTGGGAAATTCATAATGTAGCATCTTCACAAAAAAATTCTCTGGATTATACAAGGGGGTCTGTGGAAGAGTTCTTTCGATACTGCACAACTTTGGACTCTTAGATACGAACTGTACAGTGTGGAACTCTTCCAAACAAGCCCATTAGGAGATCCATAAAACATCTGCTTCAAGTTTGGACTATATGTGGGCTCACAGTCCCATAGTCATTTCCTGGTGTATTTTTGAAAGCGACAAGAATCCTAACCCTCTGTTCAGCTCTGCACTTAGGTCTCTCCTTGTGCCTTTCTGTAATATTCACGAACGTTCATGAGTTTGGAGACTGAAAGACACCCAGAGGGTAGAAGACATTGAAGGAGCACGCCCAGGCCAAGAGGATGGTGTCTGCAACCGAGCGGCTTAGATCCTCAAGAATACATGCAGACCTTCCAAATGCAATGAAGTCGCACGACAAGATGTGACTTAGAGAAGGACAAGGCAATTGGAATCCATGTTTCCCTTTCCTAAACACTACCCACGTGTGTAAATGTGTACGTCAGGGTGAGGGATCTATTAGGAAGTATTTACCAAATGAGCTGAGGTAACCATTTTGCAGACAAAATCTAAATGAGTGAAATCTAATCTAAATCTGATTATCTAAAACCTAAATCTAAAATCTAAAATGAGTAAATCTAAAGCTAAAATGAGTAAAAAATGAGTTAAAATAGTAAAAAATAAGTCTAAATCTAAAATGAGTTAAACCACTGAAAACTGCACCTCAGCTTGAACTCTCCATGGACTCCTTTGTGGGTAAAGTCGCCAAATTACAACGTATTTTTGTCACTTCAATGACAGCCTGATTAGATTCTGCTTCAGGTGACGCAGCAAGATGATGTTGCTGTAAAATAATATCGAGTTATCTGAACTTTCATTGTGATTTCTCCAGTACCTATGCAGAGAGGCTAAAAATAGAGTGGGAGTGGATAAGAATCTTTTCCCTCCTTGATATGATGACTTTGAGCAAGTTACCGAGCCTCTCTGTGTCTTGGCTTCCATATTTGTAAAATAAGCCTAATACTACCACTTTCCCTGTAACCCAGTTTACAGCAGTGATATGCTTGCAGCCAAGCCTCACCCAGAGGGAGTGCTCTGTAAACACCATGGTTACTGTTTTCTACCATATTTTCCCATGCAGATGCTGTACTTCATCTCCTGGACAGCCTGTAAATCAGAGAAAGGGCCTATCTCTGGTACTACCTGGGGGTCCTAAAAGTTACTGGCTGGTTCTCCCTGTCGTTGCAACCCCAGTCTTTAGAACAGCGACGGGCTCACAGAAGCTCAGTAGGACAGTGTTGAATCACTTCCCCATAAAATTTCTCGATGACACTTGACAGTGTGTTCCTTCCTATTCAATCAAATATTGGTCCCTTCTTGTATCCTGCAAACGTAAATGTTAAGTGCACTTATTTATTTAGACTGATGTGGTCTGTTTTGATCCTTGAGTAAATACCGAGGTCGTCCAATTGTTTTCTCCCTGACCTAAAGTTAGAACAAGTCCGTTCTCAACATGCAGGGGAAAAAAAATGGAAGTGATTCCAAAAAGGCCTTAACGCTAAAGCACGTCATGTCAGTTCAGAGGTCAAGATAGAGGTCGTATTGCCCAACGTGGAGAGCCACACGGTAATGTCCCTTGGAAGACACAAGGGTGATGACTCACTCGTTTGGTCAGCTGAGTATCCATCATGAAGTTGTGCACGTGTTTTTCTGCTTTGGTAAGTTCTAGCTTTCTTGCCACCACAGCGACCACCAGGGCTGTGCAACCAGCACCCTGAAAACCAGAAGAGAACAGAACCCCAATAAGTCAGTACATTTGATCTCAGCCACATGAAAAAAAAAAAACATTTTGTTCACCCAAGTACATAAGTGTCCAGAGATAAGAAACTGTAGCAGGGGCACCTGGGTGGCTCAGTGGGTTTTGACCATTGCCTTTAACCACTACCAAAAGCCTCTGCCTTTGGCTCAGGTCATGATTTCAGGGTCCTGGGATCGAGCCCCACCTCGGGCTCTCTGCTCAGCGGTGAGCCTGCTTCCTCGTCTCTCTATCTCTCTGACTGCTTGTGATCTCTGTCTGTCAAATAAATTAAAAAAAAAAAAAAAAAAAAGAAAAAAAAAGAAAAGAAAAGAAACTGTAGCATTCGGTGACCTCAACACATAGCACCAAAAATGCCTGGCCGAGCTCCAGGATCAGGCCTATAAGTGGGGCTTTAAAAACTTAGTTCATGTATTATAAGAGCTTAAGCATGATATTTGACTCAAACAGACTTTAATAATAAGAAATAAATGGTAAAGGAGCAACTTGCGGAAATTTCAGAGATTTCTTAAGAAACAGAGCATATCAGTTATATACCTGGGAGTATAATAGGAACAGATAACAGCTGAGTAAATTAGCATAAATGCATGGAGTAGAAATAACCATTATTCCATTAAAAATAACACTGCACAATCTTTTCTCAAGCTAAGACCGGAGGGAGGTCTTCAAGTCAGTGGACCGTGCTGTATCAGGTATGGAAAGAGATGCATAATCCCCACGTACACAGAACTTCAAGGTCACGGGAAGATCTCAGCTTAACAACAGAACTACCTAGTGTTGAAGGTAAAGGGATACCTTTCCTATTTCAGACATTTACCAGTACAAAGAAAGGCACGGGCTCCCTTTTTTCCTGAAAAAGATCAGCAGTGGTCTTTTTAAAATTACAGGCCACTGTGCTGATCTCTTAGGAAGAGACACGAGACACTGATGGTATCCAAGGGATTAGAGTCCTTCTCCACGATCCCATGCACGAGGAGTTGAGTCTTCTTGGTTTAAGGCTGGTGATTTCATATGGGGCCAGGAAGGCAGGGCTGGGATACCTCAGCTGTTAATTTCGGGCAAGGTCATGGCTACTGCAGTTATCTCATGGATCTCGGCAGAGCCAACCTCATGGGAGTAGAGGGGGAAACTGAGGACCTACCAACTGGCCTGTGAAAGGGAGGTTGGGCCCTCCAGATGGAGTCCTATCCCTGAGAGGACCCCAAGATGGTAGGACTGGCCAAACTGTCTCACTAGACAGCGAAGAAGGCAGGGTTTAGGCAGGAATCTGTGGCAAAGGGGTGCCAACAGCATGATGTTACAATACTTGTGGATCTTTTAACAGGCTTGAATCTTTTTAAACTAGTTCTTAATAGGATCTTTAAAAAAATATATTTATTTATTTGACAGACAGAGATCACACGTAGGCAGAGAGTCAGGCAGAGAGAGAGAGGAGGAAGCAGGCTCCCTGCTGAGCAGAGAGCCCGATGCGGGGCTCGATCCCAGGACCCTGGGATCATGACCCAAGCCGAAGGCAGAGGCTTTAACCCACTGAGCCACCCAGGTGCCCCTTAACAGGATCTTCTTTACGTTAGCCAAAATGTTAAGGTGCTCACTGGATAGTTATCCAAGAGAGTTCCCAAGTCCCACCAGGTGACCTGGTTTTCCTCACTACAAGTAGGTCTGAAAATCACAAATTACAAAAGCAAATTCCACACATTATGTACATGGTAGACTTCACCTTCAGTACCTAATATTGAGGAAGGGGAATTACTCCCAGCATATCCATGTCTATAATATTATATGGCTGCTTTAAAATTTTATTTCTGTAATGCTTAAAGGCAACATAATATTCAAGCAAGTCAGATAATTATACACAAAATGTGCTCTGAATTTTATCGTTTAAAAAGGATCCACACTTGGAAACAAATTTAAGGAGGTAGAAGACCTGCACTCTGAAAAATGTAAGACACTGATTAAAGAAACCAAAGAGGACATAAATCAGCGGAAAGATCGGACGTGCTCATGAATTGGAAGAATTAAGATATCCATACTACTCAAAGCAACCTACAGATTCAGGGCTCCCTATCAAAATTTCAATGGTATTTTTCATAGACCTAGAAAAAATGAGCCCTGAATTTGTATATAACCACAAAAAAATGCCCTGATAGCCAAAGCAGTACTAAAAGAGAAGAGCAAAGCTAGAGGTGTCAGCCTCCCTGATCGCAAACCACACTACAATCAAAATAGTATGGTACTGGCACAGAAATGGACTCACAGATCAATGGAATAGGATAAAGAGCCCAGAAGTAAACACAGGCTTCAGTGGTCAATTTACAACAAAGGTGAAAAGAATAAAAAATGGGTAAAAGATAATCTTGGAAAACGGGACCACTTTCTTAAACCATCCACAAAAATAAAACAAAATGAATTAAAGACCTAAATTTGAGACCTGAAACCATAAAACTCTTAGAAAAAAAAAATTGGCAGTAAACCCTTAGCCCCCTGAGCATCACATTTTGGATTTGTTTCCTCAGACAAGGACAACAGTGCGACAACATCAAATGTCAAACTAAAAAGGTTGCACAATGAAGAATATCATCACCAAAGCAAAAAACAACTTACCGACTGCATGAGGAAGATATTTGTAAATGGCAGATCCAGTAAGATCCCATAAGGGGTTAATTTAAAGAGCACCTACAACTCAACACCCAGAAAAACCAAATAACCTGATTAAAAATGGACAAAGAACACAAATAGATGTTTCTTGTAAAAAGACATACAGCTGGCCAACAGATACATGAAAAGATGCTCAACATCAAGGAAATGCAAATCAAATCCACAATAAGATACCACCTCACACCTGTTAGAATGGCAGATACCAAAAAGACAAGAAATAACAAGTGTTGGCTAGAATGGGGAGGAAACGGACCCCTTGTGCACTGCTGGTGGGAATGTAAGTTGGTGCAGCCACTGAGGAAAGAGAGTATGACAGTTCTTTAAAATATTGAAAATAGAGCTACCCTACAATCCAGTAATCCCACTTCTGAGGATTTACCCACTTCTGATGGAATATTACTTAGCCATAAAGAATGTGATCTTGCCATTGGAAACAACATGGATGGAACTAGAAGTTTCTATGCTAAGTGAAATAAGTCAAAGACAAATACAGTATGATTTCACTTACATGTAGAATTTTTCAGAAATAAATAAACACACCAGAAACAGACAAATATAGAAAACAAACTTCCAGTTATCAAATAAAAAGATCCTGGGGCTATGGAATACATTCTAAGGGATATAATAAATAATAATGTGAGGACTTTTTATGGTGACAGGGGGTAACTAGACTTCTGGTGATCCTGTCTTAATACATAGAAATGTCGATTCACTGCAGCACACACTGAAACTAACATAGTATTATATATCACCTATACTCTCAATTTTAAAAAAGGAATGACTTTTTGAAAGCATACACATCTGTGCTATTCACTTTCAAACATTTGCCACAACATCTAAATAGTTTTGGTGTACTGGGAAGGGGCTAACCAAAAAACAGTGGCCACTCAAGATGGCCATCCATACCTGCCCACTGTAGTTACTATTTGCTCGAGAAATACAGATCACATGTTGCACACTGCTCCCAGGTGCTCATCACTCAGTAACGAAATTCAAGAGCACCAGTGGTTTCCGCATAAGCAGAGAATGTAAAAATCTGAGGGGCTTCAACTGCTAGAGAGAGAGGAGCTGTGAGCGGCGGCTGGCACTCAAAGTTGAATATTGTTCTCCCCTGGCAGGTGGCCACTGCTGAGATCCTTCTGGAAAGAGATCAACATCCTAACAGGAGTGGAAAATCACCGGTATCAAGAGCCTTTGAAGGTCGATTTTTATTTGTGTTTATCCTTGCGCTCTTTTTTGTTGTTTTTGGTTTTGGTCCCCACCCCCGGTCAGCAATCTCTAGCTCGCCGCAATTCTTGTGCACTAAAATGAGTACGTGCGGCAAACTGCAAAAGCAGGAGAGTCTGACAGTTTAGGAGTTGTTCAAACTATTACTCGTACCTGTCACTTCATCATCCTAACTGTACCCTTGAAATGGTACCTCAAGGACCACTTAGAAACCTCCCTCTGTTCAAACACAGCCACTCCTTTAGTTTTGTTTTAATTAGGGCAGCCATAAACTCCTACATCCCCAGGTTCTTAATATTCATCAAAGGACTCCATGTGGATAGAATTGGGTTTCAAAAAAGTAACTTAAAAAAAAAAAATGTAGAGGTATGCAAAATGAAAGTTTCCCAGGTTCCAAGGAAATCCCCACCCACGTGACGGGTTTTAAAGATTTAAGTAACGGCATGATGTTATTGTCCATTCCGTTCCGTGAAGTGAAGACAGATGAGAGTAAACATGCTTTTACAACATTTCCTCCAAAGTGTGTCGTCATCGTGATGGATGTAGGAACAGTTGGGACGAACACATGTTACTCTCTGAAAGGAAGATCCCTGTATGCCTTTACCAAGATGAGTCGCCTTCCTTTCACCGCAGTCAGAAAACATATCCTGGTTCCTGGTCTCCCCTTTCGCTCATGTTATGAAGGAAGAATGAAACAAATCACTGGCCTGTCCCTTCAAGATGCTCGGGACCCTCCAGACTACACAAGGAAAAACACGGGTGTGTTTACGAAGCTGACAGACTCAAGGAAAATGTGGAGGTTCTCCTTAGCTGCTGTGTCACTTTTCCTTCCAACAAATTACACGTTGCTAGAGAGAAAGAGAGAGAGAGGAGGGAGACCGTGTCCTTAGAAGAGATCATTACTAAAGCTCACTGCATAATCAGCATAAAGCAGAAGTGGAACCCCAACACCTGGAGGGTCTGAGAAGCTGCCAAATGGAAAAAATACAGCCCTTTCTTCCATTCTGCATTTCTTCATCAGAACACAGAAACCGTAAGGCACATTGGGCCGCAGAATGTTCAGGAAGAAATTCATTCTCCCCGAGGTCATTTTACTGCACGATGTTTGAAAAGTTCAAGGCACCACCGTCATTTTACACCAGGTCTCCTGGTTCTGCTCCTCTGGTGGATTCCTTCAAGAATCATTTTGGAAATCCATTTTGGGGAGCAAGATTTAACAAGCTGACAATATGAGCCTATAGAGAAGGGAAATACTTTAATAGCACATTGGGTAAAGGTTTGGATTCTTATTTAAAGAGGCACCTGCCACAAATGTAACATAAACACTGGAATGTATAATTTTCTTTTAGAAATTTCAGGATCCACACCCTCACCAAAAATGACTAATGAAAAAAAAAAATGAGTGTTCAAAATACGCCAGTGCTAAATTAATTCTCCTCCTGCAAGTCTTATAGTAGCTCCTAAAAGCTCATAACTTGAGTGTGATAGCCAATTTGTTCGACTAACAGTAATTAAAATTTACCAAAATACAGTTAATTTGAAAAAAAAATCATGCTTTTTCCTTAAAATACACCCAAATTAATAAAACAGCTTTAAGGCCGATTAACTTGAAAATATCTGCGTATCCTCCAAAAGGAAGATAAAATTAGTATTTGGAAATACTGCCCATTTCTCTGTCCCTGGGGTTGACTGATGCAGTATCACAGAATAATAAACACATTTTAGTGCGCTGGTCTGATACACTTTTTTTTTTTTTTTTTTCGTGAAACTACGTTAACCAATCACTTCTGGCAACTAAAATTCTATAAACCACTCAGCTTTCCTATTCTATCCCATTGGAATTCTGCAAGATCTCCTCGGGTCATGAAAACCAACAACAGTCCAGGTAATTTTGAAGACAGATTGCCCTGAATTTCTTTAAAGATGAGTTGGTATTTGCTGATAGGAGGGGAAAGGTCAAGTCTGCTGTCCTCAACCAGTGGAAGAGGGGAGGAGGTAATTGTGGTTTTTTTGAGTTCAGTCAAAAAATCCAGACCTATAAAACCCAAATCTCCATTAGAGTGATTTGCTGGTTCAGCTCATTCTTGCACTCTGACGGTTGGAAAGAAAGAAACGGTGCCTAAAACTGGTAGTCAACAATGAGTCACGCCCGGGTTTCAATCTCCTTATTAGTGACAGAGCCAGGGTGAGGGCACGTACTGTAAAGACAGGAACGGTAGTCCTGCCAAATAAAAGTGCTGATAGTCTAGAAAAATCAGGTGGAATGGTGGAGGCAACAAGTCAGAAGCTAGAAGGTCACAACAACTTCTGACTGGACGTGTCTGTACTTGGAAAGCAGCTATTATATTTCTGGAGAAATGTCCCTGTGGAGCCATGAATGTCTGCTTAGGGCACTGGTAGAGAACTCTGTCTTCTGACTGAAGGTCCATCAACCCCCGCTGCTCCTCTGCGCAACATAGAAATGAGCTGAAGAATTTAAAGATGGGCTCTCCTCAAATTCACTGAACACACCAGAAAGACCCCAGCAAATAAAAAGCTTCTTCCAAGTTATTTGATCCTAAACACGTCATGTCAAATTCTAGAAGACTTACAAAAAGTATCCTGGGGTGGGTTTTTTGTTTGTTTTGTTTTTTGTTTATTCACACAAGCAATACCAGGAACTGAGTTTTTACTCTAGTTTCTCAGGATTTCTATATCCCCTGGCAGGGGGGAAAAAAAAAATCCCTGAATGGAGAGAGAGAAAGTAGGAAGAATATAACCAGACCTTCAGTTTAGCCCTCTTGAATACCAGTCATTCTCTTTATAAGCTCTGGCTAATTGATGGCTGTGTTCTGGAAGACTCTGTGACTAATTGAACAATGTAGCGTTTTTTCCCCCTCAGGATGAAAACTGACCTTTGACAACTGACTGAGCCACCATGTGACTTTCCGTCAAGACTCCTCCCCAAAGATACAGATGTAGTGAAAAGAAGGGCCATCTGTACCCCAATGTTCATAGCAGTAATGGCCACAGTCGCCAAACTGTGGAAAGACCCAAGGTGCCCTTCAACGGACGAATGGATAAGGAAGATGTGGTCCATATACACTATGGAGTATTATGCCTCCATCAGAAAGGATGAATACCCAACTTTTGTAGCAACATGGACGGGACTGGAGGAGATTATGCTGAGTGAAGTAAGTCAAGCAGAGAGAGTCATTTATCAGATGGTTTCACTTACTTGTGGAGCATAAGGAATAACATGGAGGACACTAGGAGAAGGAGTTGGGGATGATTGGAGGGGGAGACAAACCATGAGAGACTGTGGACTCTGAGAAACAAATTGAGGGTTTTGGAGGGGAGGGGCTGGGGGGTTGGGTGAGCCTGGTGGTGGGTGTTAAGGAGGGCACGGATTGTGTGGAGCCCTGGGTGTGGTGCATAAACAATGAATCTTGGAACACTGAAAAAAATTAAATTAAAAAAAAAAAAAAAGACTCCTCAACAATGGGTAAAAGGATTTATTATCTTAAACTCTCATCCTGAGGTGGTATAAAAAATAGACCTTTTTGTTATTGTGGTTCCCTGAATAAAACTTGAATGATTCACTGCTGCCATGATTGTTAAATTGTTCCAAACTGCAGAAATGGTTGGGGAGAAGCTAGATCACACTTGTGAACTGGACCCACATGTGTTAATGAATCCATGGGGAACCGCTTACCAGGTAATAACTTGTGTCCCTAGGATGGGGCAGATGATACTTCCTGTTTTAAGGTAATTTTGCCAAAAAATCTTGTCATATGTTCTAGGTAAAGGGCCCACAGGAGTTGCCATAATTCTATAGAAATAGACAAGCAAAAATGCTAAGTAACTTAATGACCTTCATTCTCCTATAAGCCTAGAGATACCCTTTCACCAGTGCAACTGTATTCTCCTCTTGAAATGATCCTATATATTCCTAAGTAAGGGAAAAGTAGAGCTTTTTTGTCTACACATACAGATATGAAAGCATAGCTAGGATAACTTTATAATTGCTAAGCAAAACAACTACCTGCTCTACATCAAGTAGGACATGATGTTCTCATCATGTCCAGCTCCCAACTGATGAAAAGTTAAGACACCAACGATCTGACAGTGATGTCTGCCCAGCACCTTCAGCCAAAAGAAGAAAGCCATTTAGAGGTCATCCCATTGGCTGCGGAAGCATCAAATCCTTGGTAGGACCTCACAGAGGAAAGACTGATGGATAAAGAGAAAAAAGTAATTACAACCTTCATGGCTTTCTCTGGAAGGGTGATGAATGACCATTAAGCAATCCTGGGAGTCTGTGTTTATAAGACACTATCTAGGAGAGAGAAAGAGATCTTTGTGTCTTCAGCTTTACTATTAGGTAGGTGTGGGTAAGAAGGAGATTTCTGCTTGATTTGTCTGATCTATCATACCGTGGTATCTGTATCTAAGATCATCTTATTTTAAGCATTTCCATCATTATTTATGCACACAACACTGTAAAAATTACAAGAAAAGCTCTGCAAGGTTGTCTTGGATTCACAATTGACATTTCAGGCAAGGAGAGGTGTTTTGTTTTGTTGATAAGGCCATTTGTTTGTCTCTTAGAAATATTCTGGAAAACTCTCTCTCCTCACTTTTTCACAATATACTTCTGCCCAGAGCACTGCAGATTAATCTTAATGTCATTGGAGCCCAAAAATATCACTCACGACACAAATTAAGCTATTTAAAATACTTTAAATTACAGTTTAATTTTGGGATTTTAACCAATGAAATGTGCACATCTAAAAAGGTGCCATGAAATAATTCATTAGTTTCATTAGTTTTATGAAGAAAGCCAGTGCTCATTTCTTTATGTGTACATTTTGAAATGGGAAATGGTCTTTGTAGATGTTAGCATTTGGGGTGACTATATCTTACATCAAAGTGGAAAAAAAGAGCCCACCACATAAAGCTATAAATTCTATCAACTTCATAAAGACAAAAACCAGAAAATTCAAATATAAAAGAATACAAAAAATATAGCACTTCAGAGATAATAGACAAGATGATTCAGGGATGACCCTGTCCTCTCTCAGGAGTATTGTAAATAGTATTTCCTTTTCACAATTTAGTAGGGACCAGATGGAGAGAGAGAGAGAGATGGCCCACGGGAAATCTGACATTGTGCATTTTACCTAAACATGCATTGCAAAAGCCCAAGGGGGAATAGGCAAATAAATGCCTAAAATAAAAGCAAGTCGTGTCTGGCGTGGATAATCCCAAAGTGACAAACTGGTATTTAAGTTTCCTGAAACAAAAGCCAAAAAACAAAACAAGATGAAAGGTGTTTTGTCAGACACTTTTTTAAAGGAAACTAACCATATCTATGGGCTGGGAAGACAACTTAGCTTCTTCAAGGTATCTTCACTGTCAGCCAAACACTCTCCATATCCATATGGATAACCTGAGCAACACATGGTCAAGCCCCAGAAAGTTTACATGGGATGGAATCAATTCCCGGAAACTCATCCCCGGAAGGTCGCTCTGGGGACGTGACTCCATGGGAGGTTGCTTGGTCTAAGGATAGACACAATCCAACTCCATGAAGCATTTCATGTAGGTTAGTCCAAGGTTAATGAATTTGTCGACATGCAAGTAAACCAGTTTGGATGGGGCCAGTTAAGAAATAAGTCTGTTTGAAGGGGCACCTGCTCCCCAATGTTCATAGCAGCAATGTCCACATAGACGAACTATGGAAAGAGCCCAGATGTCCATCGACAGGTGAACGGATAAAGAAAATGTGGTATATACACACAATGGAATATTACACAGCCATCAAAAAGAATGAAACCTTGCCACCTGCAAGGACATGGATGGAGCTAGAGGTTGTTATGCTAAGTAAAATAAATCAGTCAGAGAAAGATGCCATATGATTTCACGCCTATGCAGAATTTAAGAAACAAAACAGATGAACACAGGGGAAGGGGAGGAAAAATAAGAAATGACAAAAACAGAGGGAGACTGTTAACTCTATAAGAGACTGTCAACTCTAGGGAACAAACCGAGGGTTGCTGGAGTGGGGAGGGGCGGGAGGGAAGGGGTAACCAGGTGACGGGCATTAAGGAGGGCACTTGATGGACTGGACTGAGCACTGGGTCTTATATGTAATTGATAAGTCACTAAATTCTACCTCTGAAACTAATAAGACACTCTATGTTAACTAAATTTGAATTTAAATAAAAAATTAAAAAGTCTCATCTGTTCCTTACATGGGAGTGGACCTCCTCAGCCTGAGAACAGAGAGTCTGTTTCACCATGAAGCCAGAGGGCAGCAGCGAAGTCGTAACATCTTTGGGTCCGTATAGATGAAAGGTTGAGTGTAACTCCTATTTTTTCTGTGAAGTAGGATCCCTAGTGAAACCTAAGTAAGCAAGTAGTTCAACTCAATAAGAGATTTTGTGCTGTCAGGTGAGGCTCTGAAGACCCTGAGGACAACGAAAAAAGCGAGGAAAGCTAGAAATACTGCAAGACCCAGGCAAGGCTGACCTCCCATCCGGTTCTGATTTATGGCGTATTAGACCATTTGCACAAACCCTGAGTCATACCTGATTCAACAATAAAAAGGAGAGTGGGGGAGAACATCTTGCCTAAAAGAAACACCAAGGAAATTGTTTCTAAGAAGCTTAAGGGGAAAGACTCTACAATTAGCAGTTCTGGGTTTTTTGTTTGTTTGTTTTTTGCTTTGTTTTTTGTTTTTATAAATAGCATCATTCATGTCCCTTGTGGGCTTGTTATGGCCCTCCAAAAATACATCCATGAAAATTTTATTTCCCAGAGCATTATGCTATAGAACAAAATGCTATCTTCTGAGGGGAAAGGAGGAAGTGATCCAATAGTTAACAGAACAGACCATCCCCAGCATAATGAAAAAAAATTTTTTTCATTAAAATGCACAGAACTGCATTTTTCTTTTATAAGCCAACCATGTGAA
Source organism: Mustela nigripes (assembly GCF_022355385.1). NCBI lineage: Eukaryota > Metazoa > Chordata > Mammalia > Carnivora > Mustelidae > Mustela > Mustela nigripes. Next base: position 144,996,560 of record NC_081568.1, read on the forward strand.
GTGATACCCACATATTATATTCCTTACAACTGGGACCTGAAATGGTCATCTTGTGGCTCCTGGTGGCCTTAAAACTAGCCCTGGATTTTATGGGAGTGGACCTCCTCAGCCTGAGAACACATAGCTGCCTTACCCCAGGTCGGTACTACCGAGTGAGAGAAGAATGTTCCCGCTCCAATCTATGCCACAGGCACGCAGTCCTTCCTGCTAGTTCTGACTCTTGGAACAGTCCCCTGAGGCAGCTGTTACAAGGGTACGGGCTTCCCTGGCCACTGTTCAAAGGCCTTCACATGGAGAGCCTGTGCCTCTGCTGCCAACCTGGGGGTGGACACAGGGGAGGCATTGGGAGAGATGCCTAACTTCAGAAACGCTGGGAATTTCCTGCCTAAGGAGCTCCTGGTATTAGCTCTCATATCCTGACCCAGGCAGAAAATCAAAGAAGCAGCGAGATAATATTTGGCTGTATCCAAACTAGAAAAAGCAGCTAAGCAACGAATAGAACATAGGTCACTGCCAACAATGTGGCAATGGGAAGTGATGCCTGGCTTCGGCATTTAAAAGTTCACACCGCATTATGATCAGTTTGAGACAACTTGCCACCCTCCCGTCGTCATCTACAACACATAGAACAGGGGCGCCTGGGTGGCTCGGTGGGTTAAAGCCTCTGCCTTTGGCTCAGGTCATGATCCCAGGGTCCTGGGATTGAGCCCCACATCGGGCTCTCTGCTCAGCAGGGAACCTGCTTCCTCCTCTCTCTCTCTCTACCTGCCTCTCTGCCTACTTGTGATTTCTGCCTGTCAAATAAACAAAATCTTAAAAAAAAAACAAAACACATGGAACAAACTAGTCCCAGTCAAAGTGGAAGGTGTAAGAAGTAAGGGGGTGTGTCTGTACCTGCCACAGGTCTCAGAACGGTGGTATGTCGGGGTGCCTGAGTGGTTTGGTCGGTTGAGCGTCTCTTGATTTTGGCTCAGTCATGATCTCATGTATCGTGAGATCAAGCCCCACATCAGGCTGCAAACATTTCTCAGTATCTCCCCCAGACCTCACCTCCCATTCCAGCCCTCATGTCAGACCACCTTCCACCTTTTTTCTTTTTCTTTTTTTGGCGCACGCATACACTAGAGAAGACAAGCAAGGCAGGGACAGGTAAAGAAGCAGACTCCCCACTGAGCAGGGAGCCCTAAGCCAGACTCCATCCCAGGACGCCGGGACCATGACTTGGGCAGAAGAGAGATGCTTAACTGACTGAGCCACCCAGGTGTCCCCACTTTTTTACTTGACTCTGTGTGTTCCTGGCCCAGTGGTTGTGCTCAAAGGTACGAAGCTCCTCCCTGACCTATTGCCTTTAAACAAACCATTTCCTCCTCCTGGATGTCTATCCTTGCCTAAGCCTACCTTAACTTAGAAGTCAACTTTCCCACAACAGAGAAGAATATGTTATTCAGAAAATTGTAAGGAAAATACATTTTAAGTAGGTACTATACGATACTTAAAAAAAAAAAATCTGTATGTAAGTAGCCCATGCATTCTAAACCCAAGTTCAAGGGTCCATCATAGTCTAATTCTGTAACCAACAAAATGTGTAACTCTTCAGCCCTTCGCCACACTTCAGGCCAGGTTATCAGGGTCCCTGTTTTGCAGATAAGGAAAGTAAGTTTCAGAGAGAAGAAATTTACTAAAGTTCACATAACTAGTAGGACAATGGCAGAAACCACTGAAATAAAGAAATTTCTGGCTGAAGCTGAAGCTCAAAGACCAGGATTTGCTCATCAAAATTAGTCCCTCTCCCCCAAAGAGCAATCCAGGGGCACAGTGAGCTTCACGGAGCTGTGTCACGTTAAGAATGAAGATGAAAATCAGTGATGTCCTCTCCCAACCCAGAACTGATCATTAATGCTTTGCCGCTCACGGTCAGGAAACCGAATGGCACACCGTCACACCATCATGTGGAGTGCCTTCGCGATCTTAGAGAATCAGTGAAAGAAACAAAGTGGCAGGATACTTACCATTATTCCAGTAAGCAAACAGACGCCTTTCCCACAGTATGTGTTTGGTACCATGTCGCCATACCCGATGGAGAGAAAAGTTATTGATATCAACCACATCGCTCCGAGGAAGTTGCTGGTAACATCCTGCTGATCGTGGTACCTGAAAAACAGCAAACAGAGCCATTCCTTTTTAATTCATCCACAGAACGGCTACCAGATCCAATCCAGGAAATGCACTGAGTAGCTTCTACAAAGTGATCTACGTGGAGGGCTTCAAATCTCACTATTAGGTGTAAATACAATCGAGGTTCCACCTGAGCAATCTGACAGATGTCAGGAAGTTCCCCAACGTTAAAAATAGTCTGAAAGAGGAACTCTAAAAAAAAATAATAATAAATAAATAAATGAGAGCTGCTATGCTCACAGGTGTAAACTGATAAATGCAGATGTGTCTCTGAACTCTGCCCAGACCTGCCGCCGAGATGCCTAACTTATGGGACACCGTGCCGCGCTGGATTCAGCCTGCGATCTCCCCCCCCCCCCCATCCTGAGAGTAGCAGGAGCCATGCTGCTCCCTTTGCTGAGATTGTCCTTTTCTACCTTTAACTCCGTGATGCTCTGGCTCCTAGTCATCCTTCAAAATTAAATGTGGGGGGTGGGAGGGCAGCCTTTTCCATCTGCTTGTCTCCCAGCCCTGCCCATAGACCCCCTCAGCATCCTTTGTCTTCCTCCCTCATCAGACAGTACTGTAACGGTCTACCTTCTGAAATGACTAGCTGTCTTCCCTGAAAATGGGACAATGATTGCACAATCCTGGCCTGGACTTGGAGCTATGTGAGTGGCTCCCCTGGAAGAACTCGCCCTGGATGCCTGTTCTTTATAGTCATGAAGCAGAGTGGCCCTCCTTTGGTCTCCATGGCAGTCAGACCCCAGACTCTGGTCACCAGAGACATTCTTGCTCATCACCAGCTTCTCCGAAGGACCCTCTTCCTTCCCAGCTGTCAGATGCCCCTGGGGAGGACTCTCCTGTCCTCACGTCTTATTCTCCAAAGCATGCCGATAACCTCCTAGCTTGCACACACACAGCTTACTGAAGGGCATCCTTTAGATTATAACTCTTTCATGATACTGGGGTTCTCTCTAGAGTACACTCCAATAAGAGCTTGCCTAAAACAGGGAACACATGATGCCAGAGAGGGGAGGCAGGAATGTTCATGTCCTAGTCAACGTCTAATGGTGAGACAAAGCTTCATTACCAAGCATGATCTACGGAAAGATCAGATACATTTAAGAGTCAAAAACTCTGATTCCCTGACACCTATGAAATATTTGTGGAGCGCCCACTAAGTGTTTAGCACTTGACTTCCATGTTCTCAATTTACGTTAATATTTTAAGACCTAGACGACCTTTTTGGCTGAAACAGCTACTGTCTTCACCCCCTCTATATCAATAAAGTGTCGCTTGGAAAATGTGATCACGTCTCAGGTATTTCTACACCATGAGTGACCAGAACACATCCGCTAGGCACAAGGAACTACAAAAGAGGAGTTTGAGATTTAAAACTAAAAGAGAAGGCCTCTAAGGGGAACCTCCATGGCTGGTGTCCTCAAGGAAATAACTTGGGCATGGCTGTGCAATCTTTCCAAACTATTCTTTCTGGAGCGCTTTTCATTTGTTTCCTGAAGCTTGGAGAAGGAAGTAAATGGTTTCAAAAATCACAAGAAAACACATTCACTGGAAACTTAAGCAAGCTGACTCCTCTTTAGTTGCTTAACGTAATAAATACCTGAGTTTTAAATACGCAGACTCCTCCCATCCTCATTCGACTCTTTGCAAAATCCTGAAGCATTATGCTGTGACATCATTGTGTCAATATTTACTATACCCTACGCACTACTGTAATCCTGCAGTGAAGGTCCTGATTAGAAGCAAACTTTCTAGGAATTGATATTTTAAGGCTTGGGATTTACCACTAAATTATCTTTTTTTTTTTTTGCTTATGGAGTAATAACCTGCCTGAACGGAAAAACAGCATCTCAGACTAATGTTTATGTTACATTCAGATATACTTAGTTGTGAACAGTCAAAAATGAGGTAATTAGGGAACCACGTTAGACACTATCTGAATAATCAAGATTTCTTTCCTGGCAACTCAAATATTAAACTTACCCGAAGGATGATATTATCCCTTAGAACTGCCAGGTTTGGAATGACACCAGATTCACACCACCGTGAGTGATTAATTGCACAATTTAAAAAGCAGAGGAAATATTTCAAGACTTTTTTTTCCCTTACAGATGTTTATTTCACGAACTTACTCAGGCAATGCCGACCTTCTTCTTCACAAGGACTACTCTATGAAAGACATGAAGAACTGACTCAAAGTGGCAAAGTTCAAGTTCTGATCACTAGGAATACTTGTTTAAGGAAAAATACATCAAATAAGATTAAAATGAGAGCAAGGAAGGCCTGCTGATCTCAAGCCTTTAAAATCAGAACTCAGACTTACTGCACTATTTTAAAGCAGGTGCACACTTCATAGACATAAAGGTTTCAAGATCAGCTTTGAGGTTTGAAAAGAAGCAAAATATTCCTTCTCTTAGTTTCCATTCATGTCTTCACTGTTGATTGTGGGTCTACTGCTTTTTCTTAAATATGACAGTTTTCTATAGTACTTGTTGAAATGTGCCAGGGTTATCTTTCCAAAGGCATTACAGAGTTCTTCCCTGAACGAGGTGGTCTTGGCTCCACACCCCTGACTCCCCCGCAGAGCCTTTCCACACGCACCAGTTCTGGTCACACGAATGGCTGGCACTTAGGCCATCCTCTTTTATGGTTTTGTTTCTGGCCTGGAAACGACTTTCCTTCTTCCTGGAAACAACTCCCCCCACCCCACCCACCTTCCTAGCCCTGATTTGTACTTAGAGAATCTACTCATCGGTCCCCTTTTCCAGACTCCACAAAGCTTTTGGGCAACGTGGTACTCCAGGACTCCAGGCTGGTTCTTTGTCTGCAGGAGACTCCTGTAGTGCTCTCTAGTGTCATCAACCAATGCTAATTCAGCCACAAGACATGTAATGTATAATCTTCTCATCTAACATGCCCCCAGAGTCTTAATTATGAAAAATTCGAGGACAAAGACTAGGCCTTTATTGAATGAACCAGCATGACAAAATGAAACACTTATTCTCAAATTGATGTGCCCTTGTGGCCACATGCTAGGCCTTCAGGATCACATACACAGCAGCACAAAAAGGGGACAGAAGTGAGTCTTGCCCATCAATCAATCTGTCATGTTCTCTTCCAAGATCTGTATGCAACTTATAAGGTATTTTTACACTTATAAAAGATAATTCAGCAACGGAGGTGAACAGCAGACAAACTAAGTTCATTAACCATTTTTTTATTAAACATGCAATTAATACTAAAAATGTCAAAAAGATCTCATCTCAATTGTCAGCTCTGATCTCAGATGCCAGCCTTGGTTGTAGAATAAAAAGTATTATGGAGACTGAAATGCATGTGATTCATCCACCATTGGTTCTCTCTTGTGATTCTACCTTTCTCTCTGAAGATGCCACTAAAAGGACAGCAAGGCAATTTTTAAAAGGTATAAACCCACAAGAACAAAAAGAAAGGAAAGGAAAGATCAGAGCATGAAAAAGAACACAAATTCATACGCACAAAAGTACATGGGGAGTTCTGTTTCTAGCCAAGAAGGACTAACAAGGGACTGGATTTACACTGCCTCTCAAAATGACTACAAAACCAGAGTATTTGAGACAATGGTTAAGGAGACATAGATCAACTACTAATAAAGGCCAGTGATTCCCAAGAGATGGTAAACAACCACAATGGTCATATAGTTGTGCCACTTTAACACCTGAAGAGAATCCCCAGGATATGGCTCAGGGAGGGAAACCAGGCAAAGCCCACAGTTTTCCCAAATTCAGGAACACACCTGGAAATCTGCAGGGGGTGGGATGGTGGAGTTCACAGGGTCAAAATCCAGAGAGGAGAAATCTACATCAATGGAAATCCAGAAATTTGCACAGCAGTCTCCTTGATTATTCAGCTAAGGACTAATCAATATGTGGGTGTGAAACCCCAGTGTTGAAGAAATGGAAGTACTTTACAAAGTGGTTCAGTATCACTTGAAGGTATGTTGTAGTAAGTGGCATCCTGTCCAGTGAAAAAAATACAGTGATAAGTTAGTTACATTGTACCTAAGTGCATAGGTATGCTGTTAGCCTCAAGGAACCACGAAAATACTACTTCAGAGAGTAATAACTGATAACACAATAAAGGAGAGAAGATGGAATAATTTAAAAAAATCCAAAAAGAGGCAGAAATAGAAAAAAAGAACAAAGAACAAATGGGGACAGAAAACAAACAGCCAGAGGATAGATTTAACCAAGCATATCTGTAACCACATTAAATATAAATGGCCTAAATACCTCCAATGAAACAGCATAGGTTGTCAGAGAACCCAAGAAAGGTTCACAACAAGGAGAAACCAGTTATCATGCAGAGTGGCTAAGAGCCAAAGCTGGAAACAGACAACCAATGGTGTCTAAGTAAATGGAAGGATAGATGCCCACGTGTGTGTCCCTTTCTGGTATCACCAGACACTAACAGGAGTTTATAGTTTAGTTCCTGCAGATAGACTGCAGAGTCTGACCTGAAGATCAGGAAAGATGTTTGGGGCTGAAAACATGGGGACTGAATTCAAGTCTCCAAAGTGATCAGCAGGATCTCCAGTTCCCTTTCTTCACTGCCTATCCCTGACCCTGTAAGAGATCTCAATAATAGGACTCACTATTACAGAGAAAGAATATTTTTCTTTGGAGAAACAACACTTTAGCGAAAGACATACATGTACTAACATCAAGGATTCCCTAATGAAAAACATGCAGCTTTCTGCTTATCCATCCCACAGGAAATTTCACCACACAACAAGCACCTCTCTCCACACAGAGCCTCCAACTTCTACTCTTGAACATGCAAGGACTACAATTGATTGGCACACATCTGATGTATATTCTCTACGGAAAAGATGCGGACAACAAAGGGGAGGAGCAAAGAAGACATAAAGAAAGAAAGGAAAGTAGGAATGGATGGGGGGAGCGAGGAAGCAGAAGAACCTGGATATAATGCAGGGTGTTGGGGACAGGACTACTGAACTCTCTAATTTCTTTCAGCAAAGACCTACGCGAAAACATGGCATCCTGTGGATGTCAAGTGCAATTGAAGAATAAAAGGGGACTCTTTTTTTTTTTGAAGTTAATATTACAGTGAAAAAAATAATCACAACATAAGAATATAAACTAGCAGGAATCTCCCAAAAGCAGAACAAAGGGACAAGGGTAAAAGAACAAGGAAAAAGATACACTCTCAGAGAATCAACACAGAGGGCCTAACAACTGAATCTCCAGAAGAACACAGAAAGGGGAAGGAAGGAGATGAGCATGTTCCTTTATATCTTTGGTTTTCCAGGAAAATGAAGGCAGGCATCTCTAAGGTTCTCGTTGCTATCTGCATACGGAATAAAAAAAAAGATCCATGCTGTTGGGGTTGGAGGTGGTAACAGTAGATTTTAAAATACTAGGAATAAGGAAGAGACCTTGAGAAGTTTCAGACAGGGGAAAACCATATCACAGCTAAACATTAAAAACGGTTGCATGTAAGATGATTTGTGTGTGTGTCTGTGTGTCTGTGTATTATAGTGGAAGAGGGGGAGGCAATCTATTTCTCCTGGATTGATAGAAGGGCAGGATGGAGATTCTGGGCAATTCTGGGAGGAAGAACTGAACAGGCATGGCTCTGCTTGCCCACAGAGCAGGCATCTCTGGTTCTCTGTGTGGTCAGCTCCCCCAGGGCAGGGGTGAGCCCCCCAGGTTATGTGGTGTACCTACAACTCCGTGTACTTCAGTGGTGGATGAGGGGACCCCCAGGCAGCCCACTGGGCTGTAGGTCAGGTGGGATGTCCAGATCTGCTTCACATCAGTAAGGAAGATGCTATTTTGACGTTGACCAGTTGAAGACCCAGAGAAGTGAGAGCAGGATGATCAATGCTCTCTCCCCAAACCCTGTGTGCACGTCATTTGGATTTAAAGAGAAAGCAAACAAGTGATTCGATTAATGAAAACAAAGAAGCACAACAAGAAGTCCACTGAAGGCACGCACCTAGGTTCAAAGGAGAGAAGTGCTGAGTATCAACAGCTAACAAAGGAGGGTGACCTGCCTCTCTGTACATGACCTTGGAATCACCCACGAAGCATTTAAGAATAACCAAGCAAAAGCCTGGTGTCCCAGGACATGGATTTTTTTTTTTTTTTTTTTTTTAAGAGCTCTCAAGTGATTTTAATGTGTTGGTCAGCCTGAGAACCATTATGGGCTTTATTTCAGAACTTCCTCATTCAACCTACATGTACTGGGAATATGCAGATGAACAGAAAAGAGGGAGAGTTCATGGAAGTTTAATATATGGTAAGGGAGAAAAAAACTGATGGCCAAGAATAATCAGGTAACAGGGAAACTGGCATGAATGTGAAGACGAAAGGTCAAGGCAGTTCAAGATGCAATGTATGTAACAGACTGAAAGCGATGACAGGATTATTTCACAATAGGACAGTGATGCCTAAAATTATCATTTTAAATTCCACCAGAATGCAATCCAGTAGGTCGAAGTATGCTACTGAGTACCTCTCTGAGCGAGGGCTCTAAAGTGAAAACAGATCATCTTACGTATAAAACTATTCCGTGAATATATTTATGCGAAGTTCTTTCAGACCAGAGAATGTGAACATATGACTTTCTTCTTGTCCTTTCCTTGCTTTCCTGCTTTTCTGTCACTGAGTTGTGGACACACAAACATGGCTTCACGGTTTTGGGGGTCCCCATGTATTGACTTCCTTCACTACTGATAAGTATATGCCAAGGAAAGGGACAGAGAGCCCAGTTTCAATTTCGGCAGGAGCCTGTTCTGATTTTCATTAAATGCATATTTCTTTCTTAACTTTAAAGCGCCAACGTGAGTCTTCTGTTCGGATTTCATTTTGCTCCTGTTGCCCATTTGGATTGCTTTCCTGTCTTCTGTTAATTTGGAAAAGTCAAAAAGCTAAAGGCGTCTCTCTTTTCCTCCCTCCTCCCCATTTCTCCCTTCTTGCTTCCTCCCCACCTGTTTTGTGCCAGGCTTGCCGTCGGGGAGCTCGAGAGGGCGTGGTTCTCTAAAACTACCAAGTTCTTTTCATGTGTTAACCTTGGTTAATGAGAGTTTCATTCACTGTATGGATAAGAAGACTGAGCTTTGGGTAGGGACCATCAGTGGATATGTTCTAAGAGCACAAGCTTCCTACGAAATAAAGCTAAAAGTCTCTAGAAAAAGAGGGGGATGATAGACCAATTTTTCAGACTTGGAAGAATTATATTATGTCCCACCCTCCCAAAGAGATATTGTCTCTATTATTCTTGCATCTTCACTTACATGAGAATAAGTGAGTTCAGAAAGGACTTGCCGGTCAGTAAGTTAACAGTCTCAGTTCTCTAAGTATTTGACAATGATCTATTTTAAAAACCTATAGGAAGACAGTGGTATCACACTAATGGACCCTAAAAACAAACTTGAAACGCCTTCTTAGCACTGGGGCTCTCTCTGATAAAAGGGCCGGGGTATTAGGGAGGGCACATGTTGTGATGAGGACTGGGTGTTATACACAACTAATGAATGACTGAACACTATATCAAAAACTAATGATGGGTTTGTTGGGTAATTGAATATAATTAAAAAAAAAGAGGGGGGTGTTGGTGAAATATGGCCGGCTTTGGACAGAACTTCCAGGTCTGAGAGCCATGGTCGCCAAGTCCGGTTCCTAAAAGTGAAGATGGAGAAAGACCCCAGGGCATACATGCCCATCATGAGAGATTTTCCTGAACAGAAAACTCAATTTAAATAATAGTTCTCAATCCTAGCAGACCAAATGCCATGTCTTGAGATGGAACTCAAACAAAAATCAGTGTAACACCCTAACTGCAATACAGAGAAATAAAACAGGAGTACTTTACAATAAAGAATGTATTTCAGCATCTAAATATTCAGACAAGACTAACTTAGAAGACATGAAGATCAGTGAGTTGGTTTGTACCTTTAATGTAAACACACTTGTACACAATTCAGTCCGATGAATATGAACTGTTTTGGCAATTCCAAAGCCACGGGGGTGCGGCCAGAGCTGATGTGATCTTCTGAAATGTGAAAAACTTCCAGCCAAACCCCAAATATAACAAATGACCATACTCCCTCCACTTATACATTCTACATATGCTGTCAACTGTATTATTATAAATCATGTAATTAAAAAAATGAAGTATATATTCCAGTCGGACAAACATATTTTGTTTATGCTGATAGTGGACTGAGGTCTAAGCTAATGAAAATTGTAAATAGGTTTTTAGTACACAGAATGTCCAGCAGGTCGGTCCAAGGCCAGGGGAGACGCAGATCCTCTGCGGGAAGGACTGTCCCATGCCCATCAGAATACAGAGCAGCTCTGCCTCCAGCCAGTGACCAACCAACCAACCAAAAAGCCCTTCTCCAAAACGTTTGTTTTTTTTTTTTTTAACTTTTACTTCAAAAGTCCTGGGGGCAGTATTCCCTCCAGTGAGAACCACCGGTCTAGAGTTTCTGCTGGGAGGCTCCAACAGCCATCCAAAAATCTCGAGCTGATTGCATGTCAACATATCCAGAAAGCGAACGAAAAAACCTTGGAATTCAGCACTAATGAGATTCTCAAGCCCCTGCCCCTCCCCAGGCGATCAAAGGAACATCCGAGGCTCCCAAGGCTTGCATTTCTGACCAGTCTCTTTCCCCTCTTTGTGCCTTTCTTTATTCCCTTCCCAAACCTTCGTTATTCACCTTTTCCGAGGCATGCTGCCTCCTCTCAGCTCCTGCTCCATGCCAGGCCCCTCACACTCACCGTGAGCTCCTCTCCAAGGGGGCAGGTGGAGGCCCGGCACACAGAGAGGGAGCTATGCAGGGTCAGGCCCCAAGATGCCCCTCCCAGAAAGTCACTTTTGCTAAAAGCACTAGAGCTTCCATCTGACACAGGCCAGCCTCTGCCAATGGCCAGCGGTGGTTGCCTACGTGGGCCTGGCCCGGCCATGGCTTGTGAAGCCTCTGCATGATCTCCCCTTCTGCAGACCCATCCACCTGGCTTCTGGAAGGCTGAGAAGAGTGGAGGGAAGGGTAGTCACTAGGTGGCAGCGGCACACCAGCTTATCCCCAAGGCTGTCCGGCTGAGTTGGGCCTAATCGGTGCCAGGGTCAGGGTCCTGAGGGCCTTTACTGGGAATACTTCCCAGCAAAAGCCCTTGCCCTGGGTGTCCTGGAAGCAGGGGCTGTTCCACGTGAGAAACAGCAGTGATGGGTAACACAGACAGTCCCAAGCCATTCCTCCGTCCTAGGTCCAGCAGTCCTCAATGTTGCCAAGAATCTTAGGGGCATCTCCCAAGGTGGGATGGGTGGGTGACTGAGTGGGGAGAGGAGTGGGGGAAGGGGAGAGAAAAAGAGACAAAGAAAGGGAGAGAGAGAGAGAGAGTCATACCCCCAACCTGAGATTCTCTCTAGATCACAGACCAGACCTTACCTCCTAAGTCTGTAAGAAAAAAACAAAACTGAGGATTTTTTTTTTTTTTTAACTAAAACTTGTCCATGTTGGATTTGAACCCGCATTTGCAGATACATAAGTTGGGGGTCTTGTTTCCATGCTCTGAGATGGGGTCCAGGAAGGACAGCTCTGCCTTCAGAGCTGCAGCCTCTCCTGTTAGCTCTTTGAGTCCCGGAGTGGCGAGTCTTCCCAGCCGAGCCTCCCCCTCTCCTCTAATATCAGAATCCTGCCACCTGCCCGGGGAGAACCACGGACTATCCCCACGCAGCCTGCTCAGGCCCTAAAGACTGGATGGGAGATCTAGGCTGAGCCGGTGCTCTGTTTGCGTGCAAGAGGACACAAAGGGGAGCGTCTGCTTTGGCGAAGGCACCTTCCTGCCCACAGCTGAGGTGGCAGACGGTGGGGGGGGGGGGCTTGATGTTTCTCCCTTCCCGCACACTGACTGGTCCCACTGAGACAGAACATGCAGGGGGAAGACCTGAGGAAGGACAGGAAGGCAGCCTAAGGCAGGAGCTGGCTCGGAACCCCAGGGGAGAGGACAGCAGAGCACAAAATAAGGAGAGCAGGGACAAAGGGGGACGCTGGGCAACCAGAAACCAGAGAGAGAAAATGCAAGAAGAAAAAGAAACAGCTGCCAGGATTCCTGTGCTATTCTGTTCCCCTGCCTCCTCAGCCTCCCACCGACCAGTGCTTGGACCCTGGCTGGGGCGGGGGGAGGTGCACCGGGGAGGAGGAGAGAAGAAACCACAGAGGGTCTGAGAAGGTCACCTGTACGGTTTTCCCCCTTCTAGGAACTGTGCCTTGCTTGCTTCAGCACCAAGCATCCTGAATGAAAGGAAAACACAGGTCCCGCATCACGCAGGAGGGGCACCTGGGGGGCACAGGGCCCCCTCAAACTCGACCCACTGCCTCCGAGGGCCTAGACCAAGCCCCGGCTGCCCTAAAGGCTCAGAGGTCTGTGAGAGCCAGAGGGATATTTTTACACCGGCCGGAGACGAAAGAAGAGAAGGAGGGCGCCCAGCCAGGAAGACGAGGAGGCTCGGGGTGAACAAGAGCGAGAAAAGACGGCAGGGAAACAGTCGGCGCCTAAAACTGGCAAAGCACACACAGGTGCGTTTCGACTCCAGCCGGCCTCCTTACAAACTTATCCAAATTAAAAAAACAAAACAACCAAACAAAACAAAGAAATACTCATGTATGGCATTAAGGAATCACAGGCTTGCACTGGTTCCCACAAGGGGTGCCGACTCCTCCCAAGAAAGAAGCACAAGAAGGAAAAAATTAAATAAATAAAGCCAATTCCACAGGCTTTCGTTAGCCTTCCGTTTCCAGGATCTGAAGTATTTAAAAAACGGCAGTCCACACCAGCACCCGGCCCCACGGCCACCCCCTCCAGACGTCAGGTAGGGAGAGTGCACCCCGAGAACGTGGGCTACATTCTTAGCTCACCAGAGTACACTGGCAATGTGTTTGCTGAGCCCTGGGATAGCAGACATTGGTCACCTCTCCTACCCCTCCCCCCACCAACCAAAGAATCAAAATTGTAGCTTGCCAAATCAGTGAGGTTAACTTTTTAAATTTTTATTTTATTTATTTATTTTTATCCAGAGAGCTCAGGAATCTATGAAAAGGAGCAGCTTGCAGGGAAGCCTGAATGCATGAGGACCTCCAGAAGCCATCAAGGGACGGAACTGCAACAATCCGACAACCCCAGGAACTTATCAAGCTGGGTTGCATGATGCATGCCCATCCCTCCTCTTCAGTGCAAACTTGTGGCAGGGATATGATCTTCTTAAATGCTGTTCCTGTTCAGCGGCACAACCCCAGCGTGACCTTTCTAAGCGGCGAGCATCTCCTTCCACTGAAAGGACCACATTGGGCTAACAGCACCGAATCCCTGAGCCCAAAGGCGACAGCTGGATCTAAAAGCAAAGACTTCTGCTAGTCACCATAAAATACATCATTAACTAACACAACACAATAAAAAAGAGAGAGAGAAAACTGAAAAAGATAAAAATTAAAAAAATAAAAGCAGAGTTTTCTGCGTGGTGCCTGGAGATGGTGAAGACGTGGCTTCGCAGACAAAAGTCAGCCCATCAGTCCTCCCTTTCTTCTCCAAATCAGGTTAGGAAGGGCTAGTGGCACAGCTTGGCAAACCACAGGGGTGCCCCAGGGGAGAACGGATGTGCCTGTGCTCTCCATAGGCTTTGAAGCAGCCTAAGGGAAATGCCTGACCTGCAAACACACCGGTTAGCATGGGAAGCATAAACTCCCTTCCAGCTCCGTCCGGAAGGGCTTTCTGCAACAATTCTGAAAAGGGTCACCCTCTGTGCGGTCCACATCACCAGCCACAAGCCACACGTGCCCCTTTGAAGGGTGGCCCGTACAATTCACTTTTACCCATTTGAAATGAAAATTAAATAGCCACCTGGGGGGGGGGGGTACTGGCTGCCCTATCAGACATCGAGGACCAGGCGGCCAAGTGGGGACAGGAGAGCCATAGAACACACGTGATCATGCCTTAAGAGCATCAGAACATTCTCTCTGCCAACGTGAAATGGGAAAAAGGAGTCTAATACATTCCCCAACTTTTGGGGCCTGAAACGAATATCTATCTACAATTGACACAATCTTCTGTACCTTATGGTCATTTGCTTATTTTTTGTTATTACGCATCTCAGGTAAAGAAAATAACTGTTTTGAAGAAATACGTTGAATTTTTTTAAACATTTTTTTTTAAATATTTTATTTATTTATTTGACAGACAGAGATCACAAGGAGGCAGAGAGTCAGGCAGAGAGAGCAAGAGGAGGAAGCAGGCTCCCCGCTGAGCAGAGAGCCCGATGTAGGGCTCGATCCCAGGACCCTGGGATCATGGCCTGAGCCGAAGGCAGAGATTTCAACACACTGAGCCATCCAGGCACCCCAGAAATACATTGAATTTTGATCAATTTAGGTGTATTCATTCATTCTGACACACAATATTCCCCTGGTTCATGGGCAGGGTCGGCGGGAGCAGGAGAGGTGAGGCAGCCCCACCCACGGATTCTGAAACCCACAGCAAGTGATCTTTGTCTCCACAGGCTGGACACACCCTCCTGTTCTTCCACTCAGTCTTCCTTTTGTCACTTTCCAGGATCCCGCCCATACTGAGCAACACAGCGGATTCCCAGAAGGGGCCCACAAAAAAGTGAGTGGAGGGCAGGCGGTTAGTTCTGGGCGGATAGTTTCCCAAAGCAAACAACCTGAACCAGAGTATGTCTTTCAAGATCACTATCCCAGCTCTTGCTCACTTGGCATCCTCTTGAAACAGTGACAGAAACGGGCGGCAGTTCATCTGTTTACCGGGTCATTTTGGAGACAGTTGAACAACATGTGTATTTTTTAAAGATTTTACTTATTTATCAGAGAGAGAGAGAAAGAGAGAGCAGCATTCAGAGGGAAAAAGCAGGATCACCCACTGAGCAAGGAGCCCGATGCGAGACTCAATCCTAGGAACCTGGGATCACAAACTGAACTGACACTTAAGGCAGACACTTAACCTACTGAGCCACCCAGGCACCCATAGTGAGAGGTACATTGATAGCAAATGACAGGGAAAAAGAAGTCATGGGGATGGGTGCCCAGGTGATCTTTGGTTAATCTGTGCCTTTTTTTTTTTTTTTTAAAGATTTTTATTTATTGGGCGCCTGGGTGGCTCAGTGGGTTAAGCCGCTGCCTTCGGCTCAGGTCATGATCTCAGGGTCCTGGGATCGAGCCCCGCATCGGGCTCTCTGCTCAGCAGAGAGCCTGCTTCCTCCTCTCTCTCTGCCTTCCTCTCTGCCTACTTGTGATCTCTCTCTGTCGAATAAATAAATAAAATCTTAAAAAAAAAGATTTTTATTTATTTATTTGATAGAGATCACAAGTAGGCAGAGAGGCAGGCAGGGCGGGGGGGGGAAGCAGGCTCCCTGCTGAGCAGAGAGCCCGATGCGGGACTCGATCCCAGGACCCTGAGATCATGACCTGAGCCGAAGGCAGATGCCCAACCCACTGAGCCACCCAGGTACCCTTAGGCTGTGCCTTTTGCTCAGTCAAAATGATTTCAACACAGACATTCCGTGGTGCGAATATTTTACTTAGGCAACTACTTAACTCACGGAGAAACAGTTTCAAAGCAGTGTGAAGAGTAACGCAACCCACAATGGCTTTCTTCTGCTCCGTTTGATTTAATTAACGTGTTTGTTTCTTGTGTATTTTACTCAGAAATAACATTTTCATAGCGTCTATCAGGGATGTAAACGCAGCTGAACACTTTAGGAAAGTGTGGACTTCTAAAATTAAAACCGTTCTGTAATAACAGCCAGACATTTTTTCTTAGTAAAAGGAGGTAAGGGATTTGGTCAGGCTTTTTTTTTTTTTTTTTTCTAGTAAGGATGCAGTTCTTGGTTTGTCTGCACACAGGTACATTATTAATAGACGTGGTGTTTATCCTTCAATCACTTGGTGTGTGTCATTTTAGGTACTGTCCGGACCATGTGTATCTTTCACATCCCCAAATGCTTTATATATAGATATCTATAGGCTACGTTACTACTGCACTCAGAATTACAATCCCCATCCATCTCCATTGTATACCACTCAGGAACCACCTGAAATTTGTTTTCTGAGAATGACCAGGAGGGACCCCTGGTGGCCTTGTCATGTGGCTTAGGAAGGGAACAGAACACACAGAAAGTGAAGTTTCAGGGCATCTGGGTGGCTCTATTGGTTAAACGTCTGCCTTTGGCTCAGGTCATGATCCCGGAGTCCTGGGATGGAGCCCCACATCTGGCTCCTTGCTCAGCGGGGAGCCTGCTTTTCACTCTCCCTCTGCTGCTGCCCCTTCTCGTGCGCTCTCTTCTCTCTCTCTCTGGCAAATACATAAAAATAAACTCTTAAAAAAAAAAAAAAAGAAAATGACGTCCCATGCTGTGCCAGGCAACGTACTCAGAGCAGTACGGGACGCTAGGAGGAAAGCTACATGGGAGCCATGTGGGGGTTGGCTCAGAGGAGCAGAGGGCTTCCACAGCTCTGCGTCCTAATTCCCTGACTCCATGAGAGACGAGAGCAGCGCTCCCCACCACAGCTGGGTGCACTCGGGCCGCTGGGGAGGCTCAGGTCTGTGCTGTGTCCTGATGCAGGAAGGTTGTTCTGTTTCCAATCGGTGCCATTTACACAGCACCCAGTGGTCCTCCCTCTGCGTCCCTCACCTCCAGAGAGCCAGCTGTGCTGATTAGACGAGCTGGGGTCACCTTTCACAACGCTGCAGCCCAATAATCAAGGAGCTACAATGCTGGAGCTACAATGCTCCATCAAAGGTGGAGCCTTGGGGCGCCTGGGCGGCTCAGTGGGTTAAGCCTCTGCCTTCGGTTCAGGTCATGATCTCAGGGTTGTGGGATTGAGCCCCACATCGGGCTCTCTGTTTGGCGGGGACCCTGCTTTCCCCTCTCTCTCTGCCTGCCTCTGCCTACTTGTGGTCTCTCTCTGTCAAATAAATAAATAAAATCTTAAAAAAAAAAAAAAAGGTGGAACCTTTTCTTCAGGACCTAGCCTCCACTGGCTTCTCCAGGCTTAAGTCTTGCTGGTCTCAAATGCGCATCCTGAGCTACCAGGGGAGCACGTTTGATTGGGGTGGGGGCGGTGGTGTCTCTTTTGTTCCCACCTCTCTGGGCCTCTCTGCATGTGCTGTCTTTTCTTCTATTGTCTTAAGCCCCCCAATGGCCTGGTATCAGACCTTCACATCCCACTTCCAAAGACTTCCTACCACCTTCCGCCTCCTCATCTTAAGGGTGCGCCAGGCGCCTCCCTCTGGTCCCATGGCACCTGTAAGCAGTCCTACTCCCTGTCTTACCACCCGTGATCCTTAGGGGGCGCACGCCGTGCCCTGTTCAAAGGAGCCACTTCGCACCATGGATGTTGCATGGTAGACACTAAAAAAATTCATTTTTAGTGAATGAGTAAGTGAAGCAATCGCCTTATGCACCATCTTCCTCTAGGACTGAGATGATACAGGCGTCGCCACTTCCAACAGCCTCCTGTCTCCAGCCTGTCTCTTGGCATCCCCCTTCCTCACTGGTCCAAGAAGGTTTCTAAAACACAAATCTAACGATGCCATTTTGTCTCACAACCTTGGGTGGCCCCTCCCTCTGTTAGGAAACAAAATCCCATCTCCTTAGCATGAGGCCCAAGGCCATTTGCAGTGGGGTCCCAGCCCACCACGCTTACCATTTTGTCCCATCACTGGCTACCTGCTGAACTCTGCTGCCTTTGTCCCTTGGCTACTAAATGTCCTTAGCTGTGTGCTAAGGAAGCTGTGTGCCAGGGGTGCCTGGGTGGCTCAGTGGGTTAAAGCCTCTGCCTTCGGCTCAGGTCATGATCTCGGGGTCCTGGGATTGAGCCCCACATCGGTCTCTCTGCTCAATGGGGAGCGTGCTTCCTCCTCTCTCTCTCTGCCTGCCTCTCTGCCTACTTATGATCTCTGTCTGTCAAATAAATAAACACAATCTTTAAAAAAAAAATGTCCTTAGCTAACTTCTCCATCTTCGGTGCTTACCCGACCTGAGAAATACTGCCTACACTCCTTAGGCACAAGTCCATAGGGACATCACAATATTTATGTCAAAGTGTAATTTAAGTCTTGTCAATTATTTATTTAAGATTTATTTATTTGAGAGACCGCGAGTGTGCACATGTGCCAGAGAGAGCACAAGCAGGGGTAGCTGCAGGCAGAGGGAGAAGCAGGCTCCCCGCTGAGCAGGGAGCTGGATGCAGGACTGGATCCCAGGACCCTGGGATCATGACCTGAGCCGAAGGCAACTGACTGAATCACCCTGGCGCCCAAATCTTGTTATTTATTTGTCTTTTCCAGTGGTCACTGAGAACCCAAGCAGGGACTGTCGCTAAGATCCCACAGATTAGCTCAGTACTTGTTTCCCAGTGGGAGCCCAATACATGTTTGCATAACGAATTACAACAAGTCCAAATCCTAATCACTGAAGATTTGCATCTGGGAAATTATTTGCTTTAAATCAGAATATAAACACCAGAAAAAATAAAACCTACTACAGTGGTATTTTATCATATAGCCAGAGAGTAAGGTAAATATATTACTTGGAATATTAATGCCCATGCTCTCAAAGGTTTTTATTGTTTTATGTTGTGGTATACTATAATCTGTTGATTGCTTCTGTGAATCTCAGCTTCACCAAATCTAACAAAATTTAGTGAATTCAAAGAAAACCTGGATTTTATCTTAGTTTTCCTTTCAGAATTCAAATCCTCTCAAATTAATTACAATTATTATTGACCCGTGTCCCCAAGATAAAAGGACAAATTCTTCTCTGTGTAGGATACTATTTATTTCAGGCATTTGCCAATTTGTGATTCTTGTATTCTTGTATTGTGTTCTTTTTTTAACTCTTCAGTTTCATTTTGACTCTAGAAGAAAGATATTTCTTATATAATCCTAATGAAAGAGCACCTAACATTTCCAAAATTCTTTCTGTACATGAACAATGAAAACTGTGTGGCAAAATGCTAGATACAGCCTATGGGACTTACACGCTGAAAGAGAAAACAAATTATGAAACAACTGTTATGACTGTATTAAATACCTACAAGCCATTACCATGTATATGTGTCACGGATAAACAGGAACATGCGTTGGTTCCCAAGGGTCTAACGATTACAAAATCCCCAAGACAAAGGGTAACATGAGACTGGGTGAACAATGAAGAAGTAACATAGTCTCCTGATTTTCACAGCAATCCACAAAACCACTTACTAAATACAAGATATCCCCCTACGATGGAGCAGTAACTTAGACTAGAAAAAAAAAAAAAATCCTAACCTCTCTTGTCACTTTCAGTTTAGAGAAAGACACTGGAATACGCTCGCTCACTAAAACTTCCATTTCTTCGCTCTCAAGTTTTTTTTTCCCCTCTGCATATCCACTGTCTCATTTCCCTGCACTTATGAACTGATAAATGGATCTTTGAAGCCAATCCAGCTCAACCCTCTCATTTAGCAGCCAGAGAAGCTGAAGCCCAGAAATGTGCACTAACTGTCCAAGGTGACTGAACGGATCGTCAGCAGGAGGAGTGAGCACCCAGGTGTCTGCTCCCAGCCCCACACACAGGCTTTCCCTCCTGAGTACCTCTGAGGGTCGCCAGTGGGCATCCAGGTTTCAAGACTTGCTCCCCATGCATCCATTTCATGTGCCTTCCCAGATAATTTCTACTATGAAAATTTTAAAAGCTTCTAAAATCAGTACCCTTCATTAAACTGCTTTCCTGAGAGCCCTCGAGGGCAGAAAAATAATTTTAGTAAAATCCACTTATTCATAAGAAATTAAATATTTTATGCAATGGATAATTTGAGATCCTTGTGTTCTTGTTCTTTTTTAACTCTTCAATCTGATTTAGACTCGGGAAGCAAGACATTCCTTACATAATCCCAATGAAACAGCTCCTAATGATTCTCAAGTTCTTTCTACAGGAGAACAATGAACATTATGGGACCCAAAGCTGAAAATAACCGACAAGACTTCCACTGAAGCAGAAAAAATTTAAATCAACTGTGAGTACTGTATTAAAGACCCTTGTGCTCCCTAGCATTTAAATACTTAGTCATTCTCTTGTGGGAAACGCTTTAAAAATCTCTTAGGCTGGCATTTACTGTTTCCTAAACGAGAAGGCGATCTGCCCTTCTGACCTTATCTGTAGACACTATGTTCTCTAAACAAGTTATTAACATGTGTGTTGTCTCTTTCACTTGTGCCCTCGGTTCCCAACCATGTGATATACTCAAGGACACTTGAGAATATCAATCCTATTCAAAGGACACTTGCATTCCCTGTCTCCCTCTTGGGTCTTCACCCCTCTCCAACCAGCACTATAGGTCCTGGGGCGCCTCTTCCAGTTATCCTGGACCGTGAACCCCAGAGACCGGTCCATGGCCCAAGCCTTCTTTAATTGCCCTGCATCAATCAGCCCTGACAATATCTGGCAAGGCCTGTTAGAGACGGCAGGTACTCAAGGAACATTTGCTGAGCAAGGGCAGGAAACAGACAGCTGTATCCCAGTGGAGAAGCAGAATCCCAGGGTGGTCCAGGTTGACATGGGATCTGGCCACAGTTTTGAGTCTATTAGGTACATTTCCATTCTGAATCCCAAGCAGCTAGGTACGTTTCTGCATCAAACCAATTTTACTACTGGTCTATTTTTTTTTTCTCTAAAATTCACTATGTAACTGTTCCTGTCCTCCTAACTTGACTACAGAACATAGACCTTTTGTGGACATTGGGGAGGGTATGTGCTATGGTGAGTACTGTGAAGTGTGTAAACCTGGCAATTCACAGACCTGTAGCCCTGGGGCTAATAATACATTATATGTTAATAATAATAATAATAATAATAATAATAAACATAGACCTTAATTTTTTGTTTTTTATTTTTTTCTGTTTTGTTTTTTCATGACCAAAATGGTCTCTCATGCTATTGGACTCTTAAGTATTTGTTTTGCTCTAACAGTGACAGGGCAGTGGAGAAGGGATGTTTGTCCCCAGAAGACATCATGGTGAACTATGGTTTCTGATTTCATACGCTTTGTGTTTGTTTATCCTATACCCATACAGCTGGGTTGTCACTAACTTGTTATTCCCCCTTCAGTGGCTTCAGTGGTTTCCTTCTCTTTCCAAGTTATGGCTATTGAGAAGATGGAATTTTGAGCTGCACTAAAGTCACGTCTAATGAAAGGTAAAAGCTCTCACCCAGACCACCAATCATTATTATTATTTTTTTAATGAATAAAGCACATCACAGCTTTAAGACCTTTATTTTTGGCTACTCACTGAAAGTCCTGAGTCTTTCTTAGCGGAATTCTGGAAGGACAGGATGTTGGGTAATAGACCACCAGGAACAAAGTAAGACAACCTAAGGTCATATGCTTCCTTCCCCAAGCTTTTGTTTTAGACAGATGGTATTATTAGTCAACTATTATGGAGGGATATCTCTATGCGCTGCCATGAACAAAAAGAAGTTAAAAAGAGAGTTAAAAGAAATACAGAGTTTAAAAGCCCGAGTTAAAAAGAAGTACAGAATGATGTAGTCAACAGAACGATCCTGTTTTTGCTTTGGGGGAAAAAAAATGCTGTATCAATATACAGCTTGGAAGGAAACAGACGATTAACATGGAGTTTTTGTTAGAGCAAATAATGATTCTTGCCAGAGAGTGGAGAGGCTAAAAGGGGATGATTATGGTTTAGATTTAGTTACTGTTAGAGTTCTGGGTTCTAACTTCTCTGAAATTAGAAGTTCTCTGAAGAACACGCACTGTATACATTGGTGCCAATTCCATAGAATCTCTTGGAGACACAGTACATGGGTCACATACAGTCAGTTACTGAAAAAGTCCTGAATGCTGGAAAGGAACATGTAACTCACTAATTGCTGGCTACAGGGCTCAGTATATATACATTACACTTAGTTGGTTAATTGTGTTAAATACTCTGTAAGTCATCTATACATACTAACCTTTTGTTTGAATGACCCATTAAATGCTGAGTTTATGAATTTCTACTTTGATGGTTCATGTGTAAATTTCTGGTTCTCCTTTGCTCACTGTCTGATTTTACATATTTTTGAAACTATATAATCAAATATATAAGATGGGTTTAGAATTAGAATTATTCTTTCTGGTGAACTGTACCTTTACATTACCTAATGGTCTTTTTTAGTCTGTGTGGGGGTTTTTTTGTTTGTTTGTTTTGTTTTTTGTTTTTGGTCTTTTTTAGCCTTAACAAAGTTTCTCTCCAAAGACTTTTATCTGATACTAACAAAGGAGGATCAATCTTCTTTTGTTTCTATTTGTATGATTTTCTTCTACTGGAAGTCAATTAGACGTACTTAAGCCTCACTCTACCTGTATGTTTCTTCATTTCTTTCACATTTTCCACATACTTCCAGAGATAAGAAATACGCACCCTTCCAGAAAGAGTTCTTCAGCCCTATTTCCAGCTTACTAATTCTCTAGGAACTGACTGCATCTGGTCTGCTACTTTGCCTATTCACTGAGGTTCCTCTTTGGTCCTTTTCAAGTTTTTCCTGGTCTTTTTCATAGGATATTTCTGCTGGTTATTTGATCTTTCTTCCATCCATTCAGATGGGGTTTGGTCCCCCCCCCCCAGTCTGTATATTTAAAGTTCTGGGGTGGCAGACATGGTAATCAATTTTTCTGTTTGTTATTTATGCTTACTTTCTGGATGGTTTATATCTTCATGCTTTTTGCAGCATGGTTGGTGGGGTTGGGGGATGGCTTATGTCTTATGTCATAAGATACCCTGCTGAACCTGGCTTGACCTTGTCCTTCTGCAGAGATCCGTGTCTCCTTCTGCCAGGTGAATCCGAGTGCTACTTGAATCCGGGTGCTACTTACCAGGAATGGAAATGATGCTTTCTAATGTGCTTTTGGGTAGATTCAAAAGCAAGTGTAAGCAGGCATGGGTTACCTATTCTTCAGGGGAGCCCCCTCCTCCCATTCTCAACCCCACCAGACAGATGCAACCCAGACAGAGAGAGGTGTGTTTTTCATTTGGCTGGTTTCCTCCTGTGGCAGGAGATTTTGTATTTAGTCTACTCTTTCACTTAAGGTAGACCTCCTCCAAGGAGTGTTTTTCAAACTGCTGTCAAGTCCCATTAGTAGACAGTAAAATCAATTTAGTGTGGTGGTTCTGTACCTTGGCTACGCCTTTGAGTCACCCAGGGAGCTTTTAAAACCTTGACTCCCAGGCCACAACCCAATGCCAATTAAATCAGAATGGCAGAGAACAGGACAGGCAATGTATATTTATTATGGCTCCCGGGGGACCAGAATCAAGAGCCAAGGCTGAGAACCACCATCCTACCCAGCATTTTACAATAAAGTAGAATGGAATACAACAGGACAGAGAGTACATTAGCATTGATCCTCAGTGGGAACGGGACACATGGGTACAAAATCTGCTGTTCAGTGGGTGTGTGTGACGATGTATCATGTTCTAATAGAAATCATACTCTTTTCCTGTGGTTTTCCCTTTAAAAAAAAAAAAGGTTAAGCTTCTTGGTTACCAACATTAAATGTGGTCCTCAGAGTAGCTAAAGCTTGGGAAGCAGTATATTACCTGAATTCCTGTAGCAATTTTTTTTTTTTTTTTTTTTTTTTTGGCAGGGGGAGGGTATATGTGGGGCATTCCCTGGCTTTCCTGGATGACTAGCTATGCATTTCCATTTTATCCACCTGCTCTGGGCCTTCTGTAAAACATTCCCTATGTCAAACCCACCATATCGCTGAAGATGGAATTCCAGATTTCTCGATATACTTCCGTTTTCTTGGAACTTCACCTCAACGTGCGCTCTAACATCTAAGTTGCTTTTACACTTACGCTGTGATTATACTCTCTTGATATGAGTATATGCTACAAAGACTGAGGCATGGAGACGTTACCACTTCTCCCAATAAACTGGGCCAGGACAAGGCATCGTAGAGACTATGTTTGTTGTTGCTGTCATTGGCAGGGCTGAGCTAGCCATGGGGAACCTTTGGGCCCTTCCCAAGGCTCTTCTGGATCCTCTGTGTGTGTGCATGTTTTAAGTGAGATGTGAGATTAGGGATTCTGGCTGTTAAGCCCTTCCTCTATCCTGTCCCCAACACATCAAAAGATGCCACAGGAATATTTCTCTAATACCGCCATGTCCCATCTCTGGAATTCAACACTTTCTCCTATCTTAATCCTCCCAAATGCCACTGACCCAGCCAAAATTCCATCCAACCCCAAGGAGTGATGGGAATTAGCCCATAGGACATTTTGTCCAATCCAGGCTGGTGCTAGGCATCTCATTATCTAAAACTTTTGACCTCCCTTTAAGTTAACTGTTGTGGTACTCCTACATTTTCAACTGCCAATATCATAAGTGGGCTCTCCTGCAATCATGACGTTCAGAGCTGTCACACCCAGACCTCCCCACACTCAATCTGGCAGACTGCTGGCAATCTGTTTTCTCTCTCCAAGGAAGTAAACAGCTGCACAGTTGCTCAGAGATAGCAAGGTGATAAAGGTAAAATGAAGTATATTAACAGATTGACCAAGGTAAGGTAGGGCTTTGGGTTTTATTTGATTTCGTCGAACCAATCAAAATGTTTTAATACATTACTATGCACACAGAACTGGATGATAGTTCTTTGGGGTAGGAAAAAAAAAAAGTGAGGAAAATATTTAAGAAAAAAAAAGAGAGAATTTAATTTAATTAAATTAAAAAGAGAATTTAATTTAATTCTTAGGAAAGAAAAAGAAAAAAAAATTACTGCCTACCCAAATCATCTTATTCCCCTGATTAGAGTCCCTGTCCCTGGGGCTCATACTCTCTGCCACTGTCCCAGGAGGGTGGGGACCCTCTTACAGCAAAGGGTCCTTCCTGCCAGGATGCTGGTTCTTTTTTTTTTTCAAATTCTGTTATGGTTCTTTTTTTTTTTTTTCAAATTCTGTTATGGAACCAACAAAGAGGTAGAAACACCCTTGAGTTCATCAAAGAGGATGGGAACCATGTAATGCTCGGAGTCATCCCCAAATGTGTAAATGGAATGCTCTCTGATTTGCTACTTTTAGCTCTTTCCATCTTTACTCTGAAATTCAAGTTAACTGCTGTGAAGGAATAAGCAGATTTGGCAGAGCCCTGTTTATTTGACCGTTACCCAAGTCTTCACTTGGAAAAGCAGTGACGTCGAATTAGCCTTTCCCCCCAGGCTGGGTTGGAGAGCCAGTGTGGACTACTACCTCAATCAGAATTTCCAAAATTTAACTTACTCCCACTCCATCCATACCCTCCCTTCCTCCCTCTCTCTCCCCTTTCTCCCTCTTTCTAGAAGACACTGTTTTCAGTTCCTCGACTGCTCTTCCATTGTTCTGGGAAGAAGTCCATTTAATTCTGTGTACCAAATTTATTATGCTTTAAATTATCTCTTGGGCAATTCTTCCAGATTCTATATATATCCAGTTCTAGAGTGCTGGTGCCAATTTTTCTTCTTGATAGCTTTCTTTGGATGAAAGAGTTGTACTTACAGCCCAACTTTTTCTTACAACACGTGCGTGCGCGCACACACACACACACACACGATTTTAGACACGCTAAAAAACCACACAGTCAACACACAAAATTCCAAATCTGCGCTGTTCAATATGTGAGCCAGTAGCCCAAAGCGCCTCATTAGATTTAAATACAATTTTTTTGCAAAATGGAGATCTGTTCCCTAATAAATGTTAGGCACATTTCAAAGGCTCAATACCCACAAAGAGCCAGTGGCTGTCATTCCAAATGGTGCAAAAGAACAGGGTCACCCCTGCAGAAAGTTCTACTGGACAGTCTTGTTTTAAAAGTATCTACAGAATTCGGAAGAGTGGAAAGCCAAAATATAGGAATCACTGATTTTTCCCCCCTTTTTCCTTTCATGTCTTCTTTCAACTGAATGGACAATCTACAGACATGTTTTTTGCTAAATGTCACTGTTAGAGAAAAAGAGTAATCATAAGGATAAAACACCAAACAGCTCTCAGGGAATCTGTGTCCAGGTAGAGCTTCAGAATAAACATCAAGATCAAAAGTCAGCTTTTCCAATGCTGACCTCATAGGATTGATTTTCTAAAGATTTATCCACTGAATCATTAACATTACACACAAGTTTTTTTACTTTTTAAAGTAAAATTTTAAATTTGTACAACGTAAGACATTCTTTGTCCTCCTAATTTTATACTAGTTTAACGGCTGCTAAGGGAAACCACAATCACTTGAACTGTTTATCATATCTTACACTCAAGTTCAAACTAGTGTGTTACAGACCATCTCAATGTTGATAGAAAACCATCCTTAGATCCATTACCTGGATAAAACATGTAAAGCCTAAGAAATACCAGGATAACCAACATAAAGTATAAAAACCACTCCACTCTGATATTTAGTATCTTCTGCTGGTAGAGCCTTTTCTTTTTTCTTTTATTTTTTTTTAAGAACACTTTTTTTTCTTTTAAAGATTTTATCCATTCATTTGACAGATAGATCATAAGTAGGCAGAGAGGCAAGCAGAGAGAGAAAGGGAAGCAGGCTCCCTGCTAAGCAGAGAGCCCGATGCGGGACCCGGGGACCATGTCCTGAGCCGAAAGCAGAGGCTTTAACCCACTGAGCCACCCAGGAGCCGGGGACCATGTCCTGAGCCGAAAGCAGAGGCTTTAACCCACTGAGCCACCCAGGAGCCCCGGTAGAACCTTTTCTTAAGGGAAATTCCTTATTTGTAAGTTTGAGGAGGATGAGCTGTGGGGTACGATTTCATATTTCACCTATGAGGAGATGACCTTGATTACTCCATTCAAGCAGAAAATGTGAAAGGCAGCTTTCCAGAATCCAAGCAAGCAGATTAAAATAAACAAGCCCCACGGCTCACCACTGCCAAGTTTGTGGCAATAAGGACCCACACCTGGGAGAAGATGGGGTCAAGCGGAACTTAAAGCCAACCTTGCTAAGAAGGTGAATAACTCAAAGAAAAATAAAAGTTCAAACGCTCCCTAATTTATCCAGTTAATGAACAGCACCTTCTAGGACATACGACAAAATACAGAGTGTTTCCCTGTCGAAGGAAGGACTCAACTTTGTCTTGATATTCATTTACAGATTCAAAATCAAAGATTTAAAAATAATCGTCATCTCATATTTCACATTCCTGAAGGTGCAGAAGGGAAGGCATATGTGGGAAGAACCTAAGGAAGCCAGAGTAAGTAAATAAAATTACATTTACAGGAAGTGGGTTCCTCAAACAACAAATGGAGAAGACTGTGTGATGTTTAGGAGTGGGTCTTTGATGAAACTGAAATAGTTTCCCTTCTTTCAAAAGAAAATGCGGTCAAGACTTAGGCGCACATCCCTGCGACGGAATACAAGGCAGGAGTTAAAAATCATGATTCCAGGCCTCCATGTTGTAGTCTGGCAACTAAGAGGCTTGGAAGGTGTCTCTGGACTCAGGAAAGGTGAAAGAGTGAAAACCTGCCACTCTTCTTTTTTTTTTTTAAAGATTTTATTTATTTATTTGACAGAGAGAGAGATCACAAGTAGGCAGAGAGGCAGACAGAGAGAGAGAGGAAGAAGCAGGCTCCCTGCAGAGCAGAGAGCCCGATGCGAGACTCGATCCCAGGACCCCGAGATCATGACCCGAGCCGAAGGCAGCGGCCTAACCCACTGAGCCACCCAGGTGCCCCAGCTGCCGCTGTTCTTTGATCTGGCAGAGACTTGAGGTCAGAGGACTGACCACCACCCTGACAACTAGAGTCACCAGCAGACATAGAAGATTAGAGCCTCCTTGAAACATTAACTGCTCAGTAACCAGTTCTGATGCTAGTATCACATACAAATACTTCAAGGAAGAATGAATGAGTCACGGTGGGAATGGCATCACACTCTTGTGACTTTCGCCTCCAGGGGCCCCACTAGGACCCTGGGGAACAGATCATAGAAAAATCCCCTCCTGCTTCTAAAAGGGACAAGGGAAAAAAAAATAACCATTATATAATAACCTTAGAGTAATTTGGTTCCCCTCAACACAAGCTTTCAGCTTTCCCAGCCCAGGAAATACCCAACTCCAGCCTGCCCTGAGTCTGATGGTGGTGGGAGAAGGTGGCTCTCTTCCTTCAATTGATAGAGCACACTTTCAGGTTTTTACCCAAGTGAACTGAAAATTTAACGTTCATACAAAAACCTGCACACATAAAGGTGGTAGAAGTTCTACTTATAATCGTCAAAACTTGGAAGCAACCAAGATGTCCTTTAATCAGGGAAGGGATAAGCATCAGGGGGGACAGTGGAATATTATTCACTGCTAACAAAGAAGTAAGGTATCAAGCTGCAGAAAGACATGGAGAAAATTTAAACACATACCAAGTATTTAGGCAGTCTGAAATAATAAGACAGTCTGAAAAGACGACAGGACGTATGATTCCAGCTCTGTGACATTCTAGAAGAGGCAAAACCATGCAGGCCGTTAAAAGATTAACGGTTGCCAAAGGGTTCCTTGAGGAGGAAGGGATGGTAAGTTGGTGATGCAGAGGGGCGTTTTAGGGCAGTGAAACTACTCCATATGATGCTGTAGTGATACATCAGGGTCATTACACATTTGCGGAAACTCACAGAACGGACAAGACAGAACCCTAATGCCAGCTACGGATTCTGCTTATTGACAACCTGTCAGTGTTGGGACATCACCTGTAACAGGCTAACAGGAGGACCACACTGGTTCTGGGTGTTGATGGCGAGGGAGGTCGTTCAGGGGTAAGGAGATGCGGGGCTCTGTGGGAATTCTCTCTACTTCCTGCTCCATTTGGCGGTGAACCTGAGACTACACTAAAAGACAGTCTATCAAATATAAAAATGCTTCTACAGACAACTGACTGCAGTATTATCATGTCAAAAAGGTCCAATCCTATAGATAGAAGGAGCCCCAAGTGAGAAACAGGCATCGTGTTAAGCAGTGAGGTTAACGATGGTGAGGTCGCCGTAAATGAAAAATCTCATGGTCCAGTGGGAGGCACCATCATCCGGACACGGATGCAAACTATCACAAGTGTTTTCAAGAAATGTCGCAGGAGCCCACCATGGGGCCTAATTTAGAGAGGGAATGGAAGGACAGTGGTCATAAGGGCCAAACAACGTGACTTTGAGGAAGTGACATGAAGGCTGGGCTTGAATCGAGGAGTCGGGATTAATTTGTGAAGAGCTGGATGAAAGACCCCCGTGGGGCTGCTCCTCACAGCATGGCTCGGGTGTCCACCCCTGCGAGAAAAGACGAAGCACACTAACCCTGCAGCAGGCTGCACGGTGTTAAGATGGACAAGCCTGGTTCGCAGAGAGCAACCCCACAGGGCTCCCCAAAGGCTGTTGAAACGGAAAAAGAAACTGAATGAGTTTTATTACCTGATGCCATGAATGGAACTCAGAAGCACATGCGCTCCCGGAAAACACTTCCCGTCTCTCAAAGACAGGCAGATCTCAAAACCTATATACTTAATAGAAGTGACTGCCCCCCCCCCCCCGAAGAGGGGAACTAATAAAACTAATAGGGACTAAAAAGGATGGTATGAATTGCCGAGTGTGACAAGCTGGGCAGCCAGGGTGAGAGAAAGAGAGAGAGAGAAGGAGAGAGGGAGAGAGAGAAACAGAGAGGAAGGAAGGAAGGAAAGAGAGAAAAGAGAAAGAGAGAGAAAGAGGGAGAGAGAGGGAGAAAGAGAGAGAAAGAAAAAGAAGAAAGGGAAGGAAGGGGTGAGAGAAAAGAGGGAGAGAGAGAAGCATTGAGAAACAGAGAGGAAAGGAAGGAAGGAAGAGAAAACAGAAGAGAGAAAGAGAGAGAGGGAGAAAGAGAGAGCAAGAGAGAAAGGCAGGCAGGCAGGCAGGCAGGGAGGCAGGCACACTGAAAGAGGAAATATTCTGGTAAGAGGAAACATGATACTCCACGGCCGTGAGGCTAGCAAAGTCCTGAGTATCTGAAGAGCCCAAAGCAGGTTCTGCTGGTGGTCTGTGGAGCAGTAAGAGGAGAGCGAGGCTAGATATGAAGTTGGTGGGGGAAGCTTGTGGCCAGGCCAGTGCCCCCTCAGGACCTCCCAGGGGGCTCGAAGTCTGTCCCAGCTACAGAGTCTTGAGAAATTAAAAGCCAACTAAGAGAAATAAATCTTTTTTAAAAAATTTAGGAAGGAAAAAAAATTAGGAAAGACATTGAGCATAGCTGGGGCAAATTATTTTTGGTGCCCTTGTAAAATAATGTCACCTGTGTTTTAAAAATACTTTTATAATAAATAGGTGCTATTTCCGTAGATGAAAAATTAAGTTACATTGAAACATGGCTTTCTAAAGTGCTCAAAACTAGTATGTAGTAGGTTCAAGAAACATAATTAGAATTGTACTCCAGAAGACATCAGCTATTCTGTGAGTATAATAACATATTGCAAATATATCCAAAAGAACTATTATTTTCCTTTAAAGGATGAAGTAGATTCATTTAAGGCTTGTCCCTTTAAAGCATTTATTACTTTTTATATGTGTTATTAAAATGCATACTTTCATTACCCTAATGAGAAAATCCCCCATAAAACCAAGGTAGAAAAAAATGAAAAACCACAGTCTAACAAAATTACTCTGTAACATTGAGACTGAATACAGATCAAGGAGCTATTATCTTTTCATTGAATACATATGAAAGATATAAAGAAACAGAGGAAGAGAGCATCCTCATTGACCAGCCCTTACATGAATTGAAATGTGTGTATGGTTTATTCCTAACCTGTGACAGAATTAGGCCTGAGGTATTACATTAGCACTGTTTTATCTTCTCATGTACATTTTGCCCTTTCACATAAAAGCAGATGCCCATTATAGATGAGTTGCAATTTCACAAGAAACAGAGGCGTATGAAATTTAGGCCTGAAATAGCACTTCTAAATTAATGCTACTAATTTATCTATACATGCCTATGACCGATCCACTCTGCCATGATGCGATGCTAAGTAGGCCACAAGCCATCGTTAAAAGATTAAAGAGAATAAAATGTGCAAGTGTCCAAAGGCCCACAGGTCATTGAGTTCACTCCCCACCTTATGAATAAGGTTATCCCTGAGCATTTTAAACCAATCTTCAAATAATTTTCAAGACAGAGACTTCCTTTATCTGGGAAGACCCCATTTCCTGAAAGCTGCAAGGAAAGATTCCAGAAGACATCAATGCATAGGATGATTATTCTTCTAGAGTTGTTTCTTATCACCCATTAGAGTAAAGGAGCTTCAGAGAGTAGATTCTTTAAACCCCAAGACCAACATGAGCGTTATTCAGACTTAAACCAAGAGCAGGATGGGTCTGGTGGTAATTTAGAAGCCAGAATACCTGAGTAGCCACGTAGGCTGTGTTGGCCTCTGTGATCCACTACCCCACCCACTGGACAGCCCTCGCATTGGCCAATCCCACCATCCTCCACCGGGCTCTATTTCACACTTCCCCCTTCTCTTCTTTCTCCCTGGCAGTCTGGGCCTTCCCATGGCACCCACATGTCAACTGTTTTTGTTCTTGTTGATTGGAAAATATTTCAAAGAAATGTCAAGATTCCTAAAGTACTTTGTAAGCACAAAGACTTGGCAGGCTAGAATGCAGAGGAAGGTCCTGGCTAAGTTTGCTCCAGGAAAAGGTCAGAATAAGAAGGGAATGAGGAAGAAAAAAATGGTCTATCTAGTGGCAGGACAGAGATGACTTCAGGATCTGTAGGATGGCAGACAACATCTGGAGGGAATCACTGAAAGGTTTCTAATCCCACAATAAGCACGTGTCCAAGAAATGTGACACTTTCTTTTCCTCTGAGAAACTTCTAATGCTTTGACCTACAGGAAGAGTCAGTATTTTCATTGCATAACCTGCCTAAAAATGGACAAAAAAAAAAAAAAAAAAAGACTGGAAAGGTAAAACTATCACCTCAAAACGTGTCCTACCAAACTTGATGTGATATGAACATCCAGGTTATTTTCCTCTCTTCACTTTACGAAACTATTCAATACACAAATCTGAAAACATTCTCATTTGGGTGCTTTCCTTCATCCCACAACAGCAACAAAAAAATGCTACCATGATAATTGACTCTCTGCTTGACTTATTTCACTCAGCATAATCTCTTCCAGTCCCGTCCATATTGTTACAAAATTTGGGTATTTATCCTTTCTGATGGAGGCATAATACTCCGTAGTGTATATGGACCACATCTTCCTTATTACCATATGGTTTCACTTATTTATGGAGTATAACAAATAGCATGGAGGACATGGGGAGATAGAGAGGAGAAGGGAGTTGAGGGAAATTGGAAGGAGAGGTGAACCATGAGAGACTATGGACTCTGAAAAACAATCTGAGGGTTTTGAAGGGGTGGGGGGTGGGAAGTTGGGGGAACCAGGTGGTGGGTATTGGAGATGGCACGGATTCCATGGAGCACTGGGTGTGGTGCAAAAACAATGAATACTGTTACACTGAAAATAAATTAAAAAAAATTTTTTTAAATGCTACGATGTTTTTAAAGCTTAGTTCAAATGACTACAAATATTTCAATATTCAACATTCAGCATATAATTTAAAAAACAGCAGGATGGGACAGAAAGTTAGAGAAGAGACCTAAAAAGACATTAATGAATTCTACTAGACACTTGAAGAAGAATTAATAACAAATTCTTCACAAAACTTCCAAAAAAGATCAGGGGAAACACGTCCTAACTCATTCTATTAGCTAGTATTTACCTGATACCCCAACCAAAGGCATCATGAGAAAAAACTATAGACCAATATATATTATAAATATGAACACAAAAATTCTCAAAAAAAAAAAAATACTAGCAAACCAAATCCAATTATATAGTAAAAGGATTATACAACATGACCAGGTAGAATTTATCCCAGAAACACAAGGTTGGCTTAACATTCAAAAATCAATTACTGTAATATACCATAATGACAGAAAAACAAAGTCACAAGATCATCTCAATAGACACAGAGAAAATATTTGACAAAATACAACATGCTTTCATGATAAAACATATTTCACAAACTAAGAAAGTAAGGCCATCTATGAAACCTGTACAGCTAACATCATACTTAATGATTAAAGACTGAAGTAGGACCAAAACACAGGTGTCCACTCTCACCATTTCAACAGTGTAGGAGACATTCTAGCATGGCAATTAGGCAAAACAAGAAATAAAAGGCATTCATTTTGGAAAGGAAGACGTTAAACTACCTCTATTCACAGATAGCATGATCTTGTACATATAAAAACCTAAGGCATTCACTAAAAGTTTTAGAACTAATAAATTCAGCAAGGTGTCAGGGTTGAATATATACAAATCTATATACACAAAACTATTGTATACTTGTAAAAACCTAAAACTGAAATTCAAAACTAATTCCCTATTTAAAATATAATAAAAAAGGATAAAGTATTTAGGAATAAATTCAAGAACAGGAGTGCAAAACATACTCTGAAAAGCATAAAACATTCTTGAAAGAAATCCAGGGAGACTTAAATTAATGGAAAGACATACCATGTTCATGGATCAGAAGACTGCATATTATTAATATGGAAACACTCCCCAGATGGATTACAGATTCAATGCAATCCTTATCAGAATCCCAGATGCTATCTTCATAGACAGTGAAAAGCTGATCCTGAAACTCTACAAGATTGAAAAGGACCTGAAATAGCCCAAATAATCCTGAACAAGAAGAACAAAGTTGTGGATGCATATACCCCAATTTTCAAACTTAATACAAAGTAATAGTCAAGACAAAGTGGAACTAGAATAAGAACAGACACAGAGATAAATGGAATAGAAAGGGGGTGTCCAGAAATAAGCCTATAGATATGTGGTCAACTTATTTTTAACAAGCATACCAAAACCATCCAAAGGAGTAAAGAATAGTCTTTCGACAAATGGTGCTGGGACAACTCAACAGTCATATACGTAAGAATAAATCTGGACTTTATCTCACACTACATATAAAAATTAACATGAAGTGCATGAAAGATCTAAATGTAAAAACTACATCTAATATAATTCTCAGAAGAAATTTTAGAGGTAGATCTACATGACATCAAGTTTAGTAATGGACTTTTAGGTATGACACCAAAAGCATGAGCAAAAAAAGAAAAAAATACAACATACCAAAAACTACATTGAGCTTTATTTTAACACTTCTGTGCTTCCAAGCACACAATCAAGAAAATGAAGAGACAACCTACATAGAGAGAATATATTTGCATATCATATATCTGATAAAGGAATATCTAAAATATTTTCTAGATATCTAGAATATATAAAGAACCCTTGCAACATGATAATTAAAAAGAATAACCTAACTAAAATGTGGGGAAAGGATCTGAACAGACATTTCTCCAAAGAATATATACAAATGGACAATAAGCACATAAAAAAATGCACATCATTGCTGATCTCTGGGAAAATGCAAATAAGAACCACAAAGAGACATCATGTCACATCCAGTATGATGACTAGCCTCAAAAAGTCAGATAACGGGGCATCTTAACATTCCACTCTCAGTAATAGATCATCCAAGCAGAAAATCAATAAAGAAACAAGAGCATTGAATGACACATTGGAACAGATGTACCTCATAGAAATATACAGAACATTCCACCCTGAAACAGCAGAATACTCATTCTTTTCGAGCACACATGGAACTTTCTCCAGACAGACCATATACTGGGTTACAAATCAGGGCTCAACGGATACCAAAAGATTGAGATTATTCCCTGCATATTCTCCAATCACAATGGTTTGAAACTGGAACTCAACCACAAGAAAAAGTTTGAAAGGAATTCAAACACTTGGAAGCTAAAGAGAATCCTGCTCAAAAATGTTTAGATCAACCAGGAAATCAAAGAAGAACTTAAACAATTCATGGAAACCAATGAGAATGCAGACACATTGGTTCAAAACCGATGGGATATGGCAAAGGGAGTCCTAAGGGGGAAATACATAGTCATCCAAGCCTCATTCAAAAAATTGAAAAATCCAGAATACACCAGCTCTCTTTACACCTGAAAGAACTGGAAAACCAACAACAAATTAAGCCAGTCCCATGCACAAGAAGGGAAATAATCCAGATTAGAGCAGAGATCAATGAGATAGAAACTACAGACACAGTAGAACACATCAATGAAACAAAAAGTTGGTTTTTTGAAAGAATCAATAAGATCACTAAACCCCTGGCCAAACTAATCCAAAAGAAAAGAGAGAGGACCCAAATTAATAAAATTATGTATGAAAGGGGAGAGAACATGACTAACACCAAAGAAATAGAAACAATCATCAGAAATTATTATCAACAGTTGTATGCCAATAAGTTAAGCAATCTAGAAGAAATGGATGTATTCCTGGAAACCTATAAACTTCCAAGACTGAAACAGAAAGAAATTAACAACCTGAGTAAACCAATATCTAGTAATGAGATTGAAGCAGTGACCAAAAACTTCCCCAAAACCAAGAGCCTAGGACCTGATGGATTCCCTGGGGAATTCTACCAAACTTTCAAAGAAGAAATCATACCTATTCTCCTGAAGCTTTCTATTTAAAAAAATAGAAACAGAAGGAAAACTTCCAGACTCTTTCAATGAAGCCAGCATTACCCTGATCTCCAAACCAGGCAAAGACCCCATTAAAAAGGAGAATTTCAGACCAATATCCCTGATGAATATGGATGTCAAGATTCCTAACAAGATCCTAGCTAATAGGATCTAACAGTACATTAAAAGGATTATCTACCATGACCAGGTGGGATTTATCCCTGGGATGCAAGTGTAGTTCAACATTCGCAAATCAATCAGTGTGATAGAACAAATAAGTAAGAGAAGAGAGAAGAGCCACATGGTCCTCTCAATTGATGCAGAAAAAGCATTTGACAAGATACACCATTCATTCCTGATTAAAACACTTCAAAGTATATGGATAGAGGGAACATTCCTCAACTTCATAAAATCTATCTATGAAAAACCCACAGCGAATATCATTCTCAAAGGGGAAAAGCTGAGAGCCTTCCCTTTGAGATTGGGAACACGACAAAGATGTCCACTCTCACCACTGTTGTTCAACATAGTACTAGAAGTCCAAGCAACAACAACCAGACAACAAAAGGAAATAAAAGGTATTCAAACTGGCAAAGAAGTTAAACTCTCTCTCTTCACAAATGACATGATACTTTATATGGAAGACCCAAAAGACTTCACCCCCAAACTGCTTGAACTCATACAGCAATTCAGTAATGTGACAGGATACAAAGTCAATGTACAGAAATCAGTTGCTTTCTTATATATTAACAATGAAAATATAGAAAGGGAAATTAGAGAACCGGTTCCATTTACTATAGCACTAAGAACCATAAAATACCTGGGAATAAACCTAAACAAAGAAGTAAAGGATCTGTACTCGAGGAACCACAGAACACTTGAGAAAAAAATTAAAGAAGACACAAAAAGATGGAAGAGCATTCCATGCTCATGGATCAGAAGAATAAACATTGTTAAAATGTCTATACTGCCTAGAGCAATCTATACTTTCAATGTCATCCTGATCAATATTCCACCAGCATTTTTCTAAGAGCTGGAACAAATAATCCTAAAATTTGTATGAAACTGGAAGAGACCCCGAATTGCTAAGGAAATGCTGAAAAAGAAAAATAAAACTGGGGCATAATGCTGCCTGATTTCAAGCTTTTCTACAAAGCTGTGATCATCAAGACAGCATTGTACTGGCACAAAAACAGACACATAGACCAGAGGAACAGAGTAGAGAGCCCAGCTATAGACCTGCGACTCTATGGTCAAATAATCTTCAACAAAGCAGGAAAAAATATACAGTGGAAAAAAAGACAGTCTCTGCAATAAATGGTGCTGGGAAAATTGGACAGCTATGTATAGAAGAATGAAACTCGACCATTCTCTTACACCATACACAAGGATAAACTCGAAATGGATAAAAGACTTCAACATGAGCCAGGAATCTATCAAAAAAAATCCTAGAGGAGAAAGGCAGTAACTCTTTGACAACAGCCATAGCAACTTCTTTCAAGACATGTCTCCAAAGGCAAAGGAAACGAAAGCAAAAATGAACTTTTGGGACTTCATCAAGATCAAAAGCTTCTGCACAGCAAAGGAAACAGTCAACAAAACAAAGAGGCAACCCATGGAATGGGAGAAGATATTCACAAATGACAATACAGAAAAGGGGCTGATATCCAAGATCTATAAAGAACTCCTCAAACTCCACACTCAAAAAACAGATAATCACTTCATAAAATGGGCAGAAGACATGAACAGACACTTCTCCAAAGAAGGCATACAAATGGCTAACAGACACATGAAAAATTTTCATCATCATTAGCCTTCAGGGAGATTCTAATCAAAACCACATTGAAAGACCACCTTACACCAGTTAGAATGGACAAAATTAATAAGACGGTAAACAAGTGTTGGAGAGGATGTGGAGAAAGGGGAACCCTCTTACACTGTTGGTAGGAGTGCAAGTTGGTGCAGCCACTTTGGAAAACAGTGTGGAGATTCCTTAAGAAATTAAAAATGGAGCTACCCTCTGACCCTGCAATGGCACTACTCAGTATTCACCCCAAAGATACAGATGCAGTGAAAAGAAGGGCCATCTGTACCCCAATGTTCATATCAGCAATGGCCACAGTCGCCAAACTGTGGGAAGAACCAAGATGTCCTTCAACAGATGAATGGATAAAGAAGATGTGGTCCATATATACTATAGAGTATTATGCCTCCATCAGAAAGGATGAATACCCAACTTTTGTATCAACATGGACAGGACTGGAGGAGATTATGCTGAGTGAAGTAAGTCAAGCAGAGAGAGTCAGTTATCATATGGTTTCACTTACTTGTGGAGCATAAGGAATAATATGGAGAGCACTGGGAGATGGGAGAGAAGTGAGTTGGGGAAAACTGGAGGGGGAGACAAACCATGAGAGACTGGACTCTGAAAAACAAACTGAGGCTTTTGGAGGGGAGGGAGGTGGGGGATTGGGTGAGCCTGGTGATGGGTACTAAGGAGGGCACAGATTGTGTGGAGCACTGGGTGTGAAGCATAAACAATGAATCCTGGAACACTGAAAAAAAATAAACTAAAGTTATTTTTTAGAAAACATCTTTGGCACCAAAGATTTAAAAAAAAAAAAAAAAAAGGAAAATTCAGATAGTGAGAGTTGGTGATGATGTAATGAAACTGGAACCTTACACATTCCTGGTAGTAAAATGGCACAGCCACATCGGAAAACTATCTGATAGCTCGTCAAAATGGTTAAACATGGCATGAACGCACGATCCAGCAATTCTGCTCCTAAGAATACACCCAAAACAACAGAAAACGTCTGTCCACACTAAAACCTAGACATGAATGTTCAGGGCAGCATTCATTATTCATCATAGATGAAAGGTGGAAACATCCCAAATGCCCATCAACTAATGGAAATTTAAAATGCAGTAGATTTGTACAATGGAATGTTACTGGGCCACCTAAAGGAACAAAGGAATGAAACATGTGAATTATATCTCAATAAAGCTATAACTTTAAAAAAAAAATCAATCACCTGAAATGCACACAGTGCAATGAACGTTGACCGTCACTCATCGCCATGACTCAAGGGAATGAGCCAAGCCAACGGGAAAGGATGCAGAATTCAATCATGCATTCAGGGAAACTGTTGCAATCAAGTCTCAAAGTGGAAAAATATTGCTAAAGCAGTAAGTGAGGGAGAACCACCATTCAGGTTAGCACCTGCTCTATGCCCCACATCCAACCTCAGTGAACAGGAAGGTTAGTACTCCAGACTCCTGGAAGGAAAGATCTCTCCTAAAGGCTGGCTGAATGTCTGAACCCTATCTAGGCTTAAAATTTAATTCAATAATTAAATTTAATTCAAATTTAAATTTAATTCAAATAATGCCATACGTCAACCCTTTCATATTAGTTATGTTTCTGGTTAAATTTAAGAATAACCTATTATTTCTGCTAGAGTTGTGACTTCATGCTAAAAGTTACACAATAATTTGTTAAAGTGTATAAAGCGGTATTAGTATGTTTTAAGTGAATGTGATTTGCTAGAACTTTGGTTGATTAGACTAATAAGAATAACTGAACTGTTGGACAAGTTCAGCTTGTTTGTGTCGTGTTTCCTATCAAGCATTGGAAATGCCAAAACAGAAAAATGAATGCATTAAATCAGGACAGATCTTAACAAGATTGAAGGGAACTTCATCAGCCAAGGTTATAAATGAGAGCTATTGTTTTACCAATTTAGCCTGATCAACTTGAATTAATCAACCATTGAGAAGAGAAACAGGAAAACTGCTTATTTTCTATTTTACTTTTTTTTATTTTATATATTTATCACTAGTACATTAAGATTGGATAAAAAAAAAAGATTTGTAAAGTTGAGCTTCAGTTCTTAAGGGATACTAGGGTTTGGGTTTTTTTTTTTCTGTTTTTTTTTTTTTTAAGGTTTTATTTATTTATTTGACACACAGAGATCACAAGTAGGCAGAGAGGCAGGAGGAAGGGGTGGTGGGAAGCAGGCTCCCCGCTGAGCAGAGAGCCCGATGTGGGGCTCGATCCCAGGACCCTGGGATCATGATCTGAGCTGAAGGCAGAGGCTCTAACCCACTGAGCCACCCAGACGCCCTGGGAAACTAGGTTTTAAATATGTATTGTGAAAGAGATTAAAAATTTACAACCTGAGTAACATATACTCTTCTCATGTAAAAAAAAAAAAAAAAAAAAAAAAAAAAAAACCCCTTTAAAAGAAAAAAAAAAAAAAAAAAAAAAAAAAAAAAATGGCCCGTTCAGACTGTCATGAAAACAGTGGGCTTTACATAGATCTCTCTAGACAAGAGATTTAAAGAAAAAAGTTCATTCCTTCCGTAAATGTTCTAGAATACCTCCAGTGAGTCAAGCAGGGTTTTCAGTGCTGAGAATACAGCAGAAGAACTCAAGTCTGCCCACATGGAGTTTACATTCTAGTCAGGAGGGATGGTTAACAACAAACACGTATTTATATATTACACAATATTTCTAAAAACATATTTACTTCACGCAGAGTGGAGGACAG
Source organism: Mustela nigripes (assembly GCF_022355385.1). Taxonomy (NCBI): domain Eukaryota; kingdom Metazoa; phylum Chordata; class Mammalia; order Carnivora; family Mustelidae; genus Mustela; species Mustela nigripes. The sequence continues at coordinate 145,036,958 of NC_081568.1, forward strand.
AAAAGCATAGTGGCTTAGGACACAAATTCTGAAGCTACATAACTGAGCTCACATTCTGGTCCCAATGTGTAAGCTGTGTGATCTCAAAAAGTCACTTAACCTCTTGGGGCCTCAGTTTCTTCATCTGTTAAATGGGAAAAATAATAGAGCTACCCTCCTAAGTGAATGAATCAGTATTTGTAATGCACTTACAACATCGCCCGGGACACAGAAAGCACTGTGCGTAATTTGTTACAGAAAATATCAGGTAATAAGTGCCATGAGAGAAAACAGAGCAGAGGAAGTGATGCCTCTGAAAAGGGACAGGGAGCCATTTCAAATTACACTGTCAGGACCCATCTCCATAGGAGGGGCTATCTAACACAGGGGCTGAGTGTAATGGGGAAGAGCCTATTCAAAATGTGGAAGGGCGTTCTGGGCAAAGGGATGTGCAAAGGCCCTGAGGAAGGGGCACGTATGATGAGTGAGAGGAAGAGGAGGAGGTTCCATGTGGTTCTGTTGAGGAAAGTTCTATGATCTTGTTTATATTTTTAAAGGATCTCTGGCTGCTGGGAAGGGTGTTACGGGAGAATCTGACCAAAGCGAGAGTTTAGGCAGCCACCAGAGCCCACCTCAAAGAAGGCAATCACAGGAGTAATTCTTTACAACTGTTTTCCCTTAAGAATGAGAACTGGGGGTGACGTGGGCAACAGTGGAGGCAGGGAGGTGCCGGAAGCAGAAGGACGCAGGAGATGGTTTGGAAGAGAGAGCTGACAGAATGGGCACACAGGATGCTTCTGACAGCCCTTAGAGCAGAAGCATCAGTGTCACCTGGGAGACCATGAGACAAGCTTCTGGAATCTCGGGCCCTGGGCCAGACCCACTGAACCTAAGCCGCATTGTCCTAGCATCTCCAGGAGACTCCTCTTTGCTGCATGGGGAAGGCTGAGAAGCACTAAGTTACGGTGGCTCCATGGTGGGGGGCAGGGGATGAAGTGGGAGAGAGGACAGGGGCGAGGGACGAGAAGCTTGAGAGCAGGGTGAAAACAGCCAGCACCTGAGAAAGCTTCCAGAAAAGCAGTGTCCTCAAAGGCTGCCGGTCTAGGTTACCGAATGTAACACGACCCACACACGATCCGACCCACAGCTGTCGAGATGCCAAAAGCATCAAAGGTGGGGGACAGGTCTGGTTCCTTTGGGTTCTCTTGATAATAATTCAAACACACCTTGCAAACACCTGAATCTCTAAACATGACATGCTTGGAAAACATGCAAAAGTTTATTTAAATGATGTGCTTGCCGGATGGGAGATAGTGATGTACACACACAACTTCAAAGGCCCCGATGATAAGAGTCTTTTTCAGGTTTTAAATAAAGATGACTGAGGGACACCTGGGTGGCTCAGTGGGTTAAGCCTCTGCCTTAGGCTCAGGTCATGGTCTCAGGGTCCTGGGATCGAGTCCCGCATCAGGCTCTCTGGTCAGTGGGGAGCCTGCTTCCTCCTCTCTCTCTGCCTGCCTCTCTGCCTACTTGTGATCTCTGTCTGTCAAATAAATAAATAAAATCTTTTAAAAAATAAAATAAATAAATAAAGATGACATAAAACCTTTACATATGAAGTCCTTAAAAGATTTTATTTTAAATTACCTTTATGTGGCCTATTAAATATTAACTTCTTGGGGTGCCTGGGTGGCTCAGTTGGTTAAATGTGTGACTTCAGCTCAGATCATGATCTCAGTGTCCTGGCATCAAGTCCCACATCTAGCTGTGAGCTCAGTGAGGGGGGTCTGCTTGGGAGTCTCTCTCTGCCTTGCTCTTTGTCCTTCCCCTGCTCGTACTCTGTCTCTCTCAAATAAAATACATAAATCTTTAATAAATATATTTTTAAAATATTAACTTATTAACACCTCACCACACCTACATACCTATAGATAGGTACTATTTTACCCCCATTTTACAGAGGAGTAAACAGAGGCACACAAAAGTTCAGGTAAGTTCTACAAGATCTCACAGCCGGTAGAGGCTGGAGTTAAGCTTCAGGGTCTGTCCTTATAACTACTTTGCTGCTTTTCTTCAAGTAAGTATATAAAAGTTGCCTTGAAAAAAACCAAAAACCAAAAAACACTGGTTGCCCGGGCAGCTCAGTCCAGTAGGCAGCTCCCTTTGGCTCAGGTTGTGATCCCAGAGTCCTGGGATCGAGTCCCGCATCAGGGCCTTGCTCAGAAAGAGCCTGCTTCTCCCTCTGTCCCTACCCCCTTGCACATGTTCGTTCTCTCTCTCTCTTTCTGTTGTAAGAATAAATAAAATCTTTTAAAAAAGAAAAGAAAAATCAGAGACTCATTGGAACAAAGCTTGTTTAGAGGAGTCCCCCTTACATGCAGGGTATGGCTGAAACCTCGGACGGTACAGAACCCTCAACGAACTACATTATTTCCTACGCACACATACCAGTGATAGTTTAATTTATAAACCAGGCACAGTAAGAGATGAGCAATAAAAACTAATAATAAAACAGAACGATTTTGATAACATACTGTGACCAAAATTATATGAATGTGGTCTCTCTCAAAATATCTTCCTTTCCTGTGTCCACCCTTCTTCTTCTTGGGATGATGTGAGATGATAAAAAGTCTGTGTGAGGAGATGAAGTGAGGCCAATGACCACAGGCAGCGTGATGGAGAGTTCAGCTGCTAGTGACCTTGTGACAACTTGTCAGGAGGGAGGCTCATCAGCCTCGGGACCTCAGTTGACCGCAGGTAACTCAAACCGCGGATAAAGGGGAACGACATTACTCCCCAGGCTGACTTACCCCCCTTCACTCCGGACAGATAAGAAATCAGTCTTTTACTCAAAGAACCTTCGAGAAGGCCAGGTCCTTCCTTCCCTTGATAAATGATTCCAAGGTCGAATGTCTCCAACTGCCAAGGTGCTCTTCCTTGCGCCGAACTGAAGTTTCTTACAAGAACTTAACCTCCAACATTCCCTCTGCAATGTAAGTACGTTTTCCCCTGGCCACTTCTCTGAAACCCAGCCGGCTGGGCTCTGGAATTTTAAATCCATTCTGTTTCAGGGATGCCTCCCTCCCTCCCTCATTTTTTTTTCTTTTTCCCTTTCACATCCTAGAAATGTCCTGTGCTGAATCATTACATTCATTAGGCTGAATCCAACTGTGATTCCCTTGCTAATCCTCGCTTCACTTGGAGCATTAGAAGCCAGGAACATCAAAGGTGTCGCGGCAGTGTCCTTATGTGACTGGAGTGGAAAATGCCTCAGTGGTGAGGCTCTGGGGACAAGCAAGTGTCACCAAGGAGATGTGCTGTTCTGGGGCCTTGCTGTCTGTAAACATGACCCAGAGGTTCTGGTTAAATATCTATCAGGGACCTGAGATGGCAATGCTATTCTGATAGGTCACCCCCAACTCCGTCATCAGTGAGCAACATGGAGAGGTATCTGCCGTGATCTCCGGAATTCAAGTGATAAGAATTCAATGTTTCAGTGCATTAAGTGTCTCCCGAGCACCGAGAAATAACCAATCACTGGAAAGAAGCCACTGTGTACAAAGTCCTGCCTATGTGGATTTCACCTATGCCAATAACGTAAGTCAGAAGGGAGTACCCGGATCTTACAATGTATGATGTCATATCTTTAGAATCCCTGGAATTCCTTTAAAAAATTTTTTTTTTCCCAAAAATCCACCCAGTCTCTCATAAGAATAAGTAAAGTGAAGTTAGCCCAGACACCATTAGGGGCACTCATCTGTACAATTCAATGGTCGGCTTAGAAACATTTGGCAGCCCTCTCTGCCTCCCCAGGGCCTCCATCAACATTTGGCTACATTTTATGAACATCGTGTATAACAAGTTTGCAAAGTGCAGTGGTCTTCCAGTGGCCTTTGCAAAGTACAAGGGCCACCCATGTAACCACTTGACAGGTAAGCCAAGTCTGGCTATCTTGACCTTCTCAGCCTCCCCAGCTGAGAAGGAGGATAACTGCATTTCTCAGCACTTATTCCTTTCCAACCTCCTAAGGAGCTTTTTTTCCTTTAACTTAGCCACCACCATCCCCCTCATGATATTTTAATATCATAGGATACTACAGATCTGATTTTGTCCTTAATGGATATTTAAATGTGATACACAAAGAGTAAAATTTGTTCACCTCTCCCCCAAAGAACCAATGTTTGCCCCCTTAAAGTGATATCTCCCTGTTCGAGAATGTAAGAGATAAGGACATCTATTCTCCAGAGCAGTTCAGCAAAGAGGAAATATGCACAATGAGGCACCAGGCATAGTTCAGATTTTTCTCTCATGGAGCTGATATCTTAGTGGTTTAACTACATTAAGCCTCCCCAAGAACATGAGAACTGTTATTCTTTACCATAATGTCATATTATGCTACACATTGCTAGACCGGACTCCACAGTATACACAGATCAACCAAATCTGGGTTACGGTATTAAAGACCCATCTCTAGATCACCTACCAACACCCTCCAAATCATTGCAGAGGGCAAAGCTCAAGAGCTCACTGAACTGATTAATCCAACTCCATTATTTCCCAAACGAATTAATCAGATCCATTTTTGACGTGTATCTTCTCTTTACCTAAGTTCCCAGGAAAGACTCCCTCCATGGAGCTACAGGCATATTTAGGTATTATCAGCAGTATGGATCAGTAAAACTCTTACAGAAATACTGACATCCTTTTTAATTCAGGAAACTTCAGTAAAGGAGAGGCAAAAACATCATACTCAATGGGGCTCTAACCTGATGACACGATTCAAGACTGATGTTTTTAGGGCGCCTGGGTGGCTCAGTGGGTTAAGCCGCTGCCTTTGGCTCAGGTCACGATCTCAGGGTCCTGGGATCGAGTCCCCCGCGTTGGGCTCTCTGCTCAGCAGGGAGCCTGCTTCCTCCTCTCTCTCTCTCTGCCTGCCTCTCTGCCTACTTGTCATCTCTCTCTGTCAAATAAATAAAATCTTAAAAAAAAAAAAAAGACTGATGTTTTTAAAAACACTTCATGTTGCTAATTTAATGCAAAAAGGACTCCTCGATATTTACAAGTGTCTGGGAAGGAAGCTTTATTCATTTTTCTGTTCCTCCTAACATCTGGACTTTTCCATGAAGTTACGGCACCACAAAACCTGAAAAGACGGCTGCTCGCATAAAGTTAGATACAATCGCTTCGTGGGCATATCGAAGGGGAAGTTACCCTCTCTTTTTTTTCCCTGCAAACCAAAGTTCGGAGCTAGTTCATCTTGACTGAGGAGAACATGAAAATCTCTGTTTCCCACTTATTTTTAGGAAACAAAAACTATTTGCTGGTTTCTGCAGAGGCTAAAGGAGTAGACCAAAGACTCATTCTCAAAGGATGGCAAATGTGTTTCCTTCTCAAGCAAAATAAAGCAACATAATGCCCCAAGGAGGCAACCAGCAGAATTTATCACTACGGGGACAATGCAGAGTGAAGGCGGACTGCAGCAGAAAGGTGACCCATGGGACTGGGGGGGGGGGGGGGCGGATCAGATGCTATCATTAGAGGAAAAAAATATATAATCAAGCCCTGGAGCTGGTTTCTCTGAGCTGCCCCCAGAGTGTAAGCAGCAGGGGGCAGAAAGACGATGACAAGTGCTCCTGGACTGTGACAGGTCACTGAGCGGAACACAAGTAGCAATTTTCCCCAAATTCCTACCACGAGAGAGGGGGCAAGTTCAACCCTGCCCAGAGTCACACGTGTGCCCCCACATCAGCTGTCCCCTTGAATGGTTTTGAAAATTAATGCTTTAACTGCGAGTTTTTCTTCTTGGAACATCAGCTGTGCTGCGGGTCAAGGCCACCTTTGGCAGGAATCGTGTGCTCATTGGGCAGATAAAAAGCTCATGCTAGAAGGGTTGCTGGGTCTCAGGGAAGGTGCAGGAGGGAAGAAGGCAGTCAGCATGGGCTGCTTTCCATCCACATTCTATCCACCTTCTCATCCCTGTGGCACTCCGATGTCCCCAGGGGGCCAGGGGCAGGCACCCGATTTTGTTCAGTTTTGAATGCCTGTCAAACCCTTCACCTCTCAGGTCTGAGACCTGAGCTAGGGCTGCAGCCTCGTGTCTATGCCGTCCAACCAGCAGCCAAATGGTGTATCGACCTCCAACACATCCTCCAGCACCTTCCCCTGGCTTGTCAGCTATTTCTGGAGCATTTACATGTGCCCAGCCCTGGGCTAGGTGCACTGACTCATCTATGGAGGAGTCCCTACAATGGCACCTGTCATCATTTGGAGCTAGGACCCAGAGTATAGCCCAGCAGGGTGCAGGCTGTTGCTTTGTGGTTGACAGATGGACATGAGGAATGCAGGAAAGAGAAATGCCCCTGCCTTCGAGAGCGTGCGGTCTGCGGTAGGACACAAATAGCCATCAGGTAAACACTGGTGCCACGAACCAAGCTGCGAGGTGATTCTCACTTCTTTTCTAGGGAGGGTTGGCCCGGGGGAGGGGGCCGTGTCACCGAAAAATGCAGGTTTAGTCAGCCAGTAAAGACACTACAATTTTTATTGTGCTCTGAAGGAATTTTAGCATGTTTAAAAATAGCAGGAATTGGTCCAAGGACAGAACAGGTTTTTTTTCAGGAGTTGGTAAGGGCATCCTTTGAGGTTCCAAGTATGGCTTCAAGGACCCTTTGTATGGTTGACAGGATTCAAAAATTAATAGTTGGACAGGGTAACCTTGAAAGTCCCTCCCAGTTTCCCAAATCCTGTGACTAGGACTCAGCGATGTGCCCATTTTAAGTTTGTTGGTGTAGGTCATGCAGAATTAGGAACGTGGAATTCTTGAGATGGGCAAGAACCAGAGCACATTAGCTCCTACTGGCATCTCTTAGTAGTTGCGTGTCTCTGAGGTTGCAATGTCTTGAGATTTTTGCAGAGTTCATAAAATTTAAAAGCATGACGGTTAAGCTCCTTATTCATACCAAGGTTTTGAACAGAATAGTTTGTAATATTTTTCATTTATTGAATTTACTGCCATTTCTTCACCAAGCTTGCACTCCATACAGAGTTTAATCTCCCATGTCATAGAGACCAAAGGTCATGTGATGAGGGCTCCCTCATTTTCCCTGGCTGGCTCAGTAAGTGGAGTATGCAACTCTTGATCTTGGGGTTGTGAGTTTGAGCTCCATGATGGATGGAGAGATAACTTAAAAAAAAAAATCTTAAAAAAAAATTCCCTTTCTTTGAGCCTTAACCTATTTTCCCCTCTTCCCATGTCTTTGATGAAGGTGGTGCTTGAGCTTGTCTTAACGACCTTATTCTCTTTTTTCAACAACTCTTTGGCACCTTCACTGCCCCCTCTTCAACTCTCTCTCTTCCTGTGTTCAGTGTATCTGTAAGTCCCTATAACATCCACACAAGTTATTGTTTCATATACATCATTCATCACTCCCTTAGTACCTGGCCCATGGAGGGATCTGTGAAAATTAATAAAAGGAAACTTCATTTAAAACGGAATCCGGGAGCCAGCAGGGGGAGCTCTCACACCCTACACTCCTGGTCAATGGCAGCCCCTACTACTTCAGCAACAGGCAGAAGGAAGAAAGGTTTTCCTCCCCCCCAGCAACAGCCCAGTCAATGAGAGACCATAACATCTTAGCCAATGAGAAGCCACCATACTTCCAACTTCCAGTTTAACCCAATAGACGTTTTGTTTACAGCAGCCCTTCCCAACTTGCCTTTACAAAAGAGAGTCCCAGGGATTCGCCTACTGTTTGGCAGTAGCACGCTTGTCCCGGTTTGCAATTTTCTGCAGTTCTCAAACAAACCCATTGGTGCTGGTAAAACTGGCAGTTTTGTTTTTCAGGTTAACAGATCCATCCCTTAGTCTGGTCCCTTCCCTCTGGCCTCTCCATTGGTTTTCCTGTTCCCAGCTGCCCATCACAACGGAGCGCCCAGGGTTCTCTTTCCATAGGGAGGCTGGCCTTTATGTTGTTCAGATACCTATGACCCTTTAGGCCCTCTCCAGTGTCTCCTTGGAGAATTCCCCAAAATGCAGGGAAAAGGCAGTTGTCAGGGCTACGGTTTTAAGAGGAACTTGGGATGAATATCGTTAGCACTGAGACTCTCGATTAAAAACTACCATGTGCCTCAGTAAGTCATTTATTTTCATTTTGATCCTCTTAAGGTCCTTCTAAGAGATCTAAGAAAAAGCATCCCTTTAGTGCTAGGTCAGGATCTACCCTTAGACATTTGCTGATCTGCCTTCTTAACAAGCCTACAGGCACAGCTCAGAGCCACAGTGAAGGAACAGCGTCCAATTCTAATTGAGTAACGGGGTCGGGTTAGCTGGATTTATTTAGAGCAAGTAACAGAGGTTTATAAGTTCCTTTCCAAGTGGAAGTATTTAAGAAAAATAAGTGTCAACTGAATCCAAGTTTAATAAAAAAAAAAATAATATAGGGGATGTGAACGGCATGAAGGCAGCATTTGGGAACAGACCTACAGATGGACATCCAGACCCTTATTCTCTTGGACAGCAGCCCCAGCTGAGCTCATCTCCAACCACAGCTCTTCATAAATTCTTCAAGAGCTGCGTCTCTGCCCCCTGACCATGCCCTGCACTGTCCCTTCTCCACACCCCTTACTTATGCCAACCCTTTAATACTAGCCTGCCTCACTTTGGGCCCTCCTGAAATTCTATTTATTCTAAGCCCCAAATCCAATGTTTTCTTCTCTAGGAAGCCTTCCACTAAGTCTTGAAATTACGATTTAATCATCTGTGCCCTTGTCCCTCAGCTATGGTACTTACTGTATTTTCTCTGGTAATAGAGTTTGCTTACAAATTTACCTGACTACAGCTGACTCTGGAACCACTCCGTGCTTAGGGGTGCTGACCCACCTCGTTTCTGCAGTCAAAAATCCACAGATGACTTTGGACTCCCCCAAAACTTAACTATTAATAGCTTACAGTTGACCACAAGCATTACAGGTAACGGTCAATGAACACCTATTTTATATATGTATTATATACTATAGTCTTACAATAAAGTAAACTAGGGAAAAGAATATGTTACTAAGCAAATCATAAGGAAGAGAAAATGCATTTATGGTAGTATACTCTATCAAAATCCATGTATAAGTGAACCTAAACGGTTCAAACTGTGTTGTTCATGGGTAGACTGTATATTGTAAATTCCTGGAGGGCAAAGACTATGCCATTTCTATATTTACACTCCCCACAACCACAAAGGAATGCCAATATATATATTTGTAAATGAGATAACGGGTAGAAATTTTCTATCTCATCTTATTGTCTGACCCAAAATCCATCTGTAGCTTTTTTTCTCTCTTAATAAGCAAGTACCTTCAAAAATAGATCTTAATACAAATACGGACAACTCTGACTTACTGAGTGGAAAACAACGTACAATACACTTCTCAAGTCCCTGAAGAGAAATTTTTATTAGTCTCCTTATTCAAACTCATATGAGTCGTTTGTTGTCTTTTTTTTTTCCTTTGTCAGGGGTTAGGGAGCAAAGAGGTAATGTGTGGGTGGGAAGTTGTGTGCCAATCTAATACAATCCGAGGATTTGGGGAAAGGACCTGAAAAATTAGCCAAACCTCCAGAATTAAAGACTCATTCTCTTAAAGGACAACTACTGATTGATTGCTGGCCTTGTTCCAGGTTTTACGCACAGAGAAAATCGAAGCCACCGGCCCTACCGTGCAGGAGTCAGGCCTGAATCAGTTAGACCATGCTCAGTGAAAATGGGGCATGGTAGCCTGGATACTTTGCTTCAGGGGACTCTCAACCGACAGTTAATAAAGTTATTGAACACCAGCCTGAGCCATTTGCTGGGTCCCAGGGACTTGAGTGCTTCTCTGTTGTAACTTTATTTGCCACAGAAGAGGACTGGTAACTTTCACCTCCTAAGACCATATCCAGCCAATCACTAATAACCACCACCGAGGCCCATAAAACTATGGACAGCCATGACTATAAAAGTACTGATTATTTGCCTGGCAAAAGGCCAACTGACATTGTTAGAACTTGCTTTTCTGAGCAGTTTCAGCCAGATTTGTACTGGTTAACTAGGAGTCTCTGACAATGATCTGTCCTACAGGCCCATGTCTACTCAGAGAGAAGAGCTTATGGCTGTGTTCAAAGTCAACTGAGGTTTGAACAGGTCAGACTCCTGGGCTTGGCCTCATCACCACTGTGGCTGTGATGAATGACCTTGCCCTGAATCAAAGGGTATTCACAAGGTGACGCTCAAATTATTTTTTTATCTTTTTATTTTAAAGATTTTATTTATTTATTTGACAGACAGAGATCACAAGTAGGCAGAGAGGCAGGCAGAGAGAGAGAGGAGGAAGCAGGCTCCCTGCAGAGCAGAGAGCCTGATGTGGGGCTCAATCCCAGGACCCTGGGATCATGACCGGAGCCGAAGGCAGAGGCTTTAACCCATTGAGCCACCCAGGTGCCCCTCAAATTTTTAATAAGTAAATAAATGTGTGTGTGTGTGTGTGTGTGTGTGTGTGTGTGTGTATAAAATGTGCATATATAAAATATGTAGCCTACAAGCCTAATTTTATGCATAATTTTCATATACTATGTAAGTATATGTAATACACTTGGATATATAAATTTCTGAGTGCCCAACCATTTCTAGTCCTAAAAAGACTTGTACACACACAGCCTTTTTTTCAGGTTTTTGGAAGCTTAAGTCAGTCCAGTCATCTCCTTACCATGGAGATGCCACCCAGAGAGGGCCAAGCTCTCTTTCTGATGGAGTCCTATTTTCCTTTTGTGCCTCGTGGTCATTTTATAAAAGACTGACGATGACAGTGATTTTAGCAGGATGCAATTGACTAAATACCAACAAGGAAAAACTGGGAAATGTAAGAGTGGTTCTAAGACAGTGCTTCCTTGCAGAACATACCAAGAAAAGGCACCTTTACTTGAATACAAGTGGGCAAAGTACAGATATGTTCTTTTAAAACTTAATCTACCTTGATGAGGCTTAACCCACATGTTGGCTTTCTTCTCTCCTTTTTTACAGTTTCTCCTAAATATGTTGGTTTGCTAGTAACCGTAACTCAGGGTTTCTTCCTTCCCAACAAAGACAATCTATAAAAAGGAAATGTAGGGCGCCTGGGTGGCTCAGTGGGTTAAAGCCTCTGCCTTTGGCTCGGGTCATGGTCCCAGGGTCCTGGGATCGAGCCCCACATTGGGCTCTCTGCCTGGCAGGGAGCCTGCTTCCTCCTCTCCCTCTCTGCCTGCCTCTCTGCCTACTTGTGATCCCTGTCTGTCAAATAAATAAATAAAATCTTTTAAAACAAAAAAGGAAATGTAATATGTGCTTAAATCAAGAACATCCAAGGTTATGTGCAAGAGAGACTAGAAGGTGGTTCAGATAACTAAAGGTTGTACTGGGGAGGTACAGAAATCTTCACCATTCAAAAAATGAACTTGTTTTGGGAAAGATACACAATGCAATTTTAAATCACATCGCACCTGTGTTAAGTCTGAAAAAGGTGTCCATTCAAAACACTGGGGAAGGAAAAGGGAACATCCTCTCTACCTTGCTTGAAAACTGCAAAGAAACAAGAGTCGTCTGGGCCACAGCAGCCTCAGCCAAAAGGAGATGGATCTACAGGCAGTATGAAGGATAGACGGAATGAAGAAGGGAGGAGGGAGAGTGGTGATGTGACAAACATAGGAAAGTCTTACCAGGCAACAATACCACTGAGGTTCTAGATCGCCTATAAAACATGTTGTGTGAATACTTTCTTAATATAAAATGTTGCCACCTTCATGACATTGTCCCAGGTATCTGGTACCTTTGCCGAATTATAGCTTCTTCCTTTCTACTCTTCTGAAGAATGAGCATTATGTTGACGGAAAAGGCAGTGATGCTCAAGAGACACAGCAAGCAAACCTCATGAAAGGACTTAGTAGAGACGTATGTAAGAAAAGCAAATTGGAATTATTTTCAAGTCTTGCCAGTCAACTCCTCCCATGTTAAGTAACATAAACCGACTTGATAGGGACAGTACTGCATTTGGGAGCAGAGACCATAGGACCAAGACAATCATGGTATTTTGCGATCCTCCATTACATAACAGATATAAAACCTGTTTCACCCTGATCAGCATGGAGCCATTGTATACCCGCAGCTCAGCATACGCGCTGTGGAGAACAACACTGCAAGAAGACGTGAGATGATTTTCCTTGTTAAAGGAAAGTCATTCTGCCAGTGTTCAATGACTACATTTTGGAAGCTTGGGCTCTAAATCCATCCCAAGATCTGCTCATCCACAGCCTCTAGATTAGATTTCTTAGTGCCTCAGTGTTCCTACTGATGTTACCCAAGGTCAGGGAAGGCAGAACCTAGGATCCTCCAATAGATCAGAGCCCTTCTTCCATATCTTGCTCCTGTCCAGTTTGGATGGACAAATAAGGTAGTTTGTGTTTAGCATATGAATTCTACTGGGATCTAGCTAGGACTACTCCATATAGCTTAGGTCACTCATTAACATCCATATGACACTCACACCTGTCACTTGAACCAATGTCAATGTTTGCTCCTTGGTCACCGAATATGTTATAATGGCAATTAAAACAAAACTCATTTAAGCTGTGACAAATACAAATTCATTGTCTGAACCTGAAAATAAAACTAGAAGAAGTCTCTGTAATTTATATTAAGTATCATATTATGCTTAAAACAAATTTGACAAAAATGATACTTTACCTTTGGGGTTGGAAAACTTGTTCCATAAAATGCTGCATAGTAAATATTTTTGGCTTTGCCGACCACATATGATCTCTGTCATGTATTCTCCCCTTCCACAAAATGATTTAAAAAGGTAAAAATTGTTTTTAGCTCATGGGAGGTTCAAAAAACAAGAAGTGGGTCAAATCTGGCTCATGGGACATTTATAGTTTGTTAATCTTTGCCTTAAACAACTTAGAATATTTTCATTTCCTCAATTCTTCCTAATATTTGTCTCTTCAAAAACTGATCAATAAGAAGCACAAGGTAAGACAAAGACTAAGCCAGATAAAATCCTGAATAAAAGTAAAAATGGATAAAGGGCCCTGAAAAAAAAATTCTTCTGTTATATTTGGATGACTGTACAAGGAAGTTAAACCCAATGGTTTGCAACTCATGATGCTCTTTTTCAAAGGGCTGCCACGGGGATTCTCTGAAGCTCTTTGGACCATGCTGAGCAGCACTTGCTGTGTGCATTTCCAGCAGGAGCAATGCTAGTTACATATTACTGTTAATGAGATTTCCAGGAAGTACCCATCACATTCAACACACTGCAGGACCTAAGTTGAGTGGTCAGGGGACAATGGCAGCAATCTGAGAAGAGCAGGTCCTGAGAAGGAAAAGATGGAATGCTGCTTTAGGGACACTCATATCATCTGCATATTTCTCTGCCCTGTGGAGCTTTAAGACAAATGCCGCCTCAGGATGGGGTCCCCTCTGCCCTCCCATTGCAAATCCCAGTCAGTGACTGTAACACACAGATGCTGAAAGCCCACAAAGCAAAACACAAGATAAAAGACTGAGAAACTCTGTCAGAAGATGACGGGGTCCAACAGAGTAAATATAAATACTTCCAGGCTGAACAATGAAAAGGTTTCAAGCAGTGCTGTAGTATGCTTGCCATGTTTCTGTGAAGCCTTCTGCCTATAGTCTAGCACATTCTGAAGGTTTCAGATTTCCAAGACCAATATGCCTGCAGTCTTCAAAAATTCAGCAAGTAGTCACAGCAATAAGGTAAGAAAAAGAAGTAAAAGGCATGAAACTGGAAAGGAAGAAGTAAAACTACCACTATTTGCTGAGAACAGGAAACTATTAGAGAAACCCTGAAGTCTCCACCAGAAAAGTGTTAGAATAAATGAATTCAGCAAAGTTGCAGGACATAACATCGATAAACAGAAATCTGTGACATTTCTGTACACTAACAATACACAATCAGAAAAAGAAATTAAGAATGCAATCCCATTTACAATAACATAAAAAAAATAGAATACTGAGGAATAAATTTAAGTACAGTGATGAAAGGCCTATACACTGAACTTTAAGACACCGATGAAAGAAACTGAAGATACAAATAAATGGAAAGACATACCATGTTCATGAAATGAAAGAACCAATATTGTTAAAATGTCTATACAACCCAAAGCAATTGACAAGTCAATACAATCTTTACTAAAGTTCCAATGGCATCTTTCAAAGAACTGAAACAAATAATTCTAAAACTGGTATGGAACCACAAAGAATCCCATATAGCCAAAGCAATCTTGAGAAAGAAGAACAAAGCTAGAAGTATCAAGCTTCCTGATGTCAAACTATACTACAGTTATAGTAATCAAAACAGTGGTTTTGGCTTAAAAACAGACACAAAGATCAATGAAACAGAACTGGGAGCCCAGAAATTAACCTACACATATATGACCAATTAATTTATGACAAAAGAGCCAAGAATATACAAAGGAGATAGGAGAGTGTGTTCAATAAATGGTGCTGGGAAAACTGAACATGTAAAAGAATGAAACTGGACCACTACCTTATACCATACACAAAAATTAACTCAACATGGATTAAAGACTTAAGTGTAAGACCTGATAACGTTAAATTCCTAGAAAACACAGGCAGTAAGCCACTTGACATCTGTCTTAGTGATGTGTTTGTGGATCTGCCTCCAAATGCAAGGGAAACAAAAAGCAATAATAAATAAATGGGACTGAAGCAAACTCACAAGTTTCTGCACAGTGAGGAAACCATCATCAAGAACCAAAGACAACTTACTGAACTGAAGATACTTGTAAATCATATATCCAAGGAAAGGTTAGTATCCAAAAATATATGAAGAACTCCTACAACTCAATAATTTAAAAAGCTTATTAAAAAGTATCAGAGGATCTGAATAAACATACAGATGGCCAACAGGCACATGAAAAGGGGTTCAACCTCACTAATTGTTAGGGGAATGATCATCAAAACTACCATTAGAATGGAAAGCATCAAAAAGACAAGAAATAAGTGTCAGAAAACATGTGGAATAAAGGGAACCCCCATACACTGTTGGCAGGAATATAAATTGGTGCAGCCATCTGGAAAATGAGATGGAGAATCCTCAAAAAATTAATAGATCTAACATATGATGCAACTATCCCACTTCAAGGTCTTTATTTGAAGAGCATGAAAACACTAATTTGACAATATATATGCACCCCTATTATTTACAATAGCTCAGATATGGAAACAACCTAAGTATTCATCAACAGATGAATGGATAAAGAAGGTGTGGTATATTTATGCAATGGAATATTACTTAGCCATAAACAAGAATGAAATATTGCCATCTGCAACAGCATGGATGGGCCGTGAAGGTATTATGCTAAGTAATGGAGAAAGATCATTACCATATAACTTCATTAATATGTAGAATCTTGAAAAAACAGAACAAATGAACAAACAAAATAAGATAAAAACAAACTCGTAAATACAGAGACAGACTGATGGTTAAAAGGGGGACGGGGTTGTGGGGTGAGCAAAATGGGTGAAGGGGGGGTCAACTGTATGGTGACAAATGGTAACTAGGCTTTTGCACACCTGAAACATTACATACCAATGTCAACTAAAAGGAAAAAAAATTCAACAAGTGCTCTTTTGGCCCCTGCTTCAAAGAAACTTTAAATTAACAGAGCTCCTCATTAAACTTTAACTTACTAAACAGTAAAACTCTAACTGCTTTCCAAAGAACCCATTTCTAGAAGATAACAAAATCAAGACATAAGCATTTGTTCCACATTTAACATACATTATTCCCACTGGAAGTATCCTTTATGTCTCTCATAGGGTTAAACTTACTACATGAGGTCACTCATTGAAGCATTACCCATCAGCCCTCTGTTGTTCTGGCGGATGGGCACAAATCTGTGTGGAAATGTTTACCTCATAAGTTGTCATGGAGTGACAGAAGTCGTGGTTATTCTTGATCTGACAGAACTAGAAGACTCGTAAGATCCCACAAGAGGGGCACCGGGTGGCTCAGTCAGTTAAGCGTCTGCCTTCGGTTCAGGTCATGGTCCCAGGGCCCTGAGTTCAAGTCCCACATTGGGCTCCCTGCTCAGTGGGGAAGTGTGCTTCTCCCTCTCCATGTCACTCTCCCTCTGCTCATGCTCTCTTGCTCTCTCTCTAATAAATAAATAAATAAAATCTTAAAAAGAAAAAAATCTCCTAACACCTGGGTATTAAAGGACTCTGAGCCACCAGAATCAAGATGTTACTAGACATGGTCTTTATCCTTGCAGAGTTTAGTTTAAGCACAGCTTCTGTACCCTCATTTGTAGAGGATGGAGAATACCATAGGCACCCAAAGGACACCTCGACACTAGAAGAGAAAATCTAACCCCTCACCTAACCAGGATCAGACGAAAGTGTTGAACATATTATGCTAGTGACTAATGACCTCTAACAGTCTTTCTGGTTCTTCTCCAAGACCACATTGAGCCTGAGTATCATGGCATCTTCATCCCTTTTACCATACAACCGCATACCTACCCAAAACACCTGCCCAATCACTATCCATGCCAATGACCTTGGTAGGAAGGAACAGGAATCCAGAAGACACAGGAAGTGAACAGTAGGCAGGAAGAGGAATGAAAGCTCTAAGTCCATAAAAGTACTAAGAATCTTTAAAGAGGAATATAAATCCTGAAAGAGAGACCTCTCACTTCATAGTGATGCCCTGAGCTTCTTAGAACCTATTTAAAGAACCAAAGCAAAAACATCTTACTGACCGCTAGAAAGCACTGTTGTTGGACCAGAGAAGTAACAGTAGTAAATCTAAGAACACTCATCCCATTTCAGAAAAGACACACACTGAGCCAGATCTCTAAGGGCTGGTCACCACGAACCCAGATTAAAATTATGGATCAAAGCTGATCGTTCTGTATTGCCAGTTTCATTTTGTGATACCTTCTGGGACAAAAGCATAAAGTCACCCCAAATAATATAAGTGGAGATTTGGGATGATTCTCCACAGACGTCTAACATGGCTTTGGTTTTGTCCAAAACAGAGAGCTTATGATCACTGAAAACGCCCAATCACGTGAAACACTGGGGGCCATTTATTTAAATCGGCGAAGTGAGAAAATTTAACTTTTCACTCAGATTGGTGGCAAAAGGTATTTTCTTCCAATTCAACTTGATCTGAATACACTGTGCCTTACTTTGTGGCTTTCCTTTTATAGACCAGACCCTGAGTCTTACATGGAGGTTTCCTAAGAGGTTCTAAAGCCCCGACACCAGATATCACAAAGGCTGCAAATATTTTTTTTTTAAGATTTTATTTATTTGACAGACAGAGATCACAAGTAGGCAGAGAGGCAGGCACAGAGAGAGGAGGAAGCAGGCTCCCTGCTGAGCAGAGAGCCCGATGCAGGGCTCGATCCCAGGATCCTGGGATCCTGACCTGAGCTGAAGGCAGAGGCTTTAACCCACTGAGCCACCCAGGCACCCCCAAACATTTATTTTTAAGTTGCATCTTCCTTTGTTAGACTACTCAATACAACTCTGTAAACTAAAATGGTGCTCTTTACATAACGCAGAAAGCTTCTAGAATATTAAGTCTATGACAAGGAATAGATATTAGGAGTGGCTACTAAAAAATCTCTTGGCCTCTGAGCTACTGGGGAAAATGAAACGTCAGATAACAATTGCCACTTTCCTGTCAGTTGGACCATGATATGCTGTCACTGTGATACAGAGCACACTATGAAGAATGATCAAGCAATGGTCATCTGGTCAGGCAGCCCATGGCTGGACCATTGATCTTCCAAAGAGATGGCACTGGACTGTCATAAAAACCAGTGAGGTCATACAGAGTCAGGGAGGGAGGCTTCGTTTGTAACAATCTACCTAATTCCTAAAATGGGGTCATACCTGTTACAAACATTTGCCCTTGGTCATGAAGATACCTGTAGATCATTTAAAACCAATTGCCCCCTTAACAGGGAGGAAAATAGGAGCACCTGGGTGGCTCAGTGGGTTAAAGGCTTTGCGGTTTGGCTCAGGTCATGATCCCAGGATCCTGGGATCCAGCCCCGCATCGGGCTCTCTGCTCAGCGGGGAGCCTGCTTCCTCCTCTCTCTGCCTGCCTCTCTGCCTACTTGTGATCTCTGTCAAATAAATAAATAAAATCTTTTTTTTTTTTAAAGGGAGGAAAATAAAAGAATTTTAAATATCCCCATTAGACCAGAGTCAGGAATGCCTTCAGTGTAAGTGCTAAAATGACAGATACTTTTTGGACTTCATTTTTCACACTGACTACTGTCATCACAGTGATGCAAGACTTGGACAGATATTTTTTCAACTCAGGTGTAATAAACAACCTCTCTCACTCCTTCCTTGCTTTCCTATAACTAGCAAATAGCGATACTAGAAACACCAAGACCTTGCGGGTAGCAAAAGGCAGCAAGGAGAAGCACAGGAAGCAGAAAAACTTAACAAGGGAGCCAAGTATCTTCAAAGAGTTCATCACAGTCCCCTGGGTATGTGTTCCTAGCTTTTATCCCCTGGCTTTGGGAGGCAACACAAGACCGCTTTAGAGAAAGTCCAGTATTCGCAGCTTCAGAAAACACGGTGCTCAGAAAATACACGAACATAAACGAAAAGATAAGCTGCAGAAAAAATCTGCAAATCACACATCTGAGAAAGGCCTGGTAATCAGAACATAGAAAAAAACGCTCAGGATACAGTAAGACAAATGACCCAGTGTGAAAATGGGCAAGCACTTTAAATGGACTTTTTGCCGAAGAAGATATACACAAATGACTGATGACCACAGGACAGGTGTTCGCCACCATTGGTCACTGGAGAACTGCAAGTTACAACCACAATGAGGTACCACTGTGCACTTACTAGAATGATAGTAAGATTATATTAATAAATATGTGTATATATATGTGTATCTACGTGTGCATGTATCTACGGGGGACAGGGTTGTCAGCACTGTGTAATAAAAGAGGAACCCTCACAGAGGCTTGATTTCAGGCGGGAATGTAAGATTAGGCAGCCCCCCTCCTACACGTCTACCCCAGAAAACGAAAACATGTTTCTACAGAGATTTCTGTGCAAAAGTTCACAGTGATTCTATTCATAACTGCTCTCAAACAAGAAACCTTCTAAATGTGTTACCAACTGGTGAAATGAGCAAATGAACCAAGGCATAGCCTTACGATGGAATACCATTTGTCAATAAAAAGGGGCAAACTAGATGGGACAGTAGGAATGAACATCAAAATCTTTAAGCACGATCAAAGAAAAAAAGTAGATGTCATCCAATTCCATTTCTATAGAATGCTCAGAAGAGCAATTCTAGGGAGACAGACGGCATGTTGTGGTTGCCTGGGACTGGACAGAGCAGGGAGTTCATGCCACCGGCAACAAGGGATCTTTTGGGGGGTGATGAAGCTTTTAAAACTCAACAGAGGTTGGGTTGCCTGGGTGGCTCAGTCAGTTAAGCATCTGCCTTTGACTCAGGTTGCAATCTCCAGGTCCTGGGATGGAGCCCCCAGGTCAGGTTCCCTGCTCAGTGGAGAGTCTGCTTTTCCCTCTCCCTGAGCCCCTCCCTGTGCTCATGCTCTCTTTCAAATAAATAAATAAATAAAATTGTTAAAAAAAAAAAAAAAAGAAAAAACTCAACAGAAGTGATGGTGGTATAGTTCTCGACATTTACTAGGTAACAATTGAGATACACACTTAAAATAGGTATAGAAGTTATACCTCAATCATTTAATAAAACAGAAGAATGACAAAAATCCTCTTTTCTTCTTACATGTTAGCCAAAAATCATGGTGAAACTCTGCATGAGATTTTTTTCCCCCTCTAATTCCTTTATTTATTCACCAGCGTTTATTAACTAACGACCATGTTCTCAAAACAGCTTTGACCTCACCACCGTGCTAAGTGAAAGTCTCTGAAGGCTGGGGCCTTTACCAATTGCCCCAGGAATTTGGCAGTGATTGGACTGTTTACTAATCCATGGGCTTTTGAATCGGGGACAAAACGGGGCTGGACATGGCAGAGTGGGAGAGTTCAAGGATTGCTATTCCCCCCGTGGGATGTCAGGAAGCACTGTTAAGATTAGGTATTACTCTAACCAGCTGGCTGGTTAGAGTAGGAGAAAATAGTTCATCCAGTCCTTCCGGGGGAGTCCAGCCAAACACCTATCTTTTATACCCCCAACTCCAGCTCCAATATGCAATTCTAAAACCCACTTCATGCCCTAAATAAACAATTATAACATGAAGTAAGCCCATGAATAGGTACGAAGGTTATAAAATTTAATGTTAGGCTAGAAGGCAGATTTGTCCAAGCCCAAAATGTGTACATTCTGTTGCACAGAAGGGCACTTTTCTTGTCTCCAATTTCCTCTGTTACTTTAATGCTGTTTTGCAATAAGAGCGCATTAAAAATAAAGGAGCGAAATTTCAAAAAGAAAAAGGAACGTACAGAATTCCGCAGGCATGTGGGGAAAAGTTGAATTTTTGCCAGTCGAGGTTCACGTGTGTCTAAGAGATGTGTTAATTTTCCTAAACACAAAATAGCATGCATGTCAGGGCAGCAACATTTAGACTTTGTGTTTTTTTGTTTTTATCTGGCACAGTGATTCTGAAACTCACATGCATGAGGAAGCTGCACAGAAACACATATACATCACCCTAACGTCCCAGGTGGATTTTCCAGTTAGGAGACAATCAGGACCCACAGTCCATAAATTCTGTAGCTCAGTGTCTATGTCAGGATGGGGAGGGCTATGATAAATTCACCATAAGATCCGTGAGATTGGATTTCTGAGCTGTTTTCAGCTTCACGTTTTTGGTTTTGTGTTTTGTTGTTGGGTTTTTGGGTTTTGTTAGCGTGAATATAATCAGTGCTGGTATTTTCCAACTGCACTCCTCAATCCAGGATCTCAAAGCATCTTGCCAACAAATCATCATCCTCATTGTTCTCTCTGGAGGTAGACCCCAAAAAACCCCCCAAAACCAAACATAGAACACCAAATCTATCTAGGGAGGCATGAAGAGAAAACAGAACAGGACTAAATATTGGCTTTTCTCCCATAAGACTTTAATGACCAATTTATTTGGCAAACTCTATGCCGAGGCTTGATGCTTTCCAAGTCCCAGGTGCATGATGAATGCTTTCAAACCGCTGACTTTTATAACTTGAAAGGGCCCGTTTTAAAGTTGTGACTCATTTCTGAGTCTGAAAAGGCTATATCCGTACGTATGAATCAGACTCTGGAAGTCTAGGTTTACAAAGTATTACATTACCATCAACCACAAATTACAAATCCATTGATGAAATGCTTACAATTTACTTAGCAACAGCTGAAACTTTGAGCAGTAAGAAATAATCTAATTATCCAGTAAACCATGCTCAATCAAAGGCCAGGAGGATGCTTCCCAGCACCACCCATGGATATTTTATGACTACTTTGACAACTGCTGAAGAAACTTGATCCCAAGTCACATGCTTCCGACTTAAGGAAATCAACAGGAAATAAGGCATCTCTGATGGTCAGGCCCCAAAAAAGCACAGACCTCTCAGAGGGTCGCCTAAAAATATAACTAGAATCATGGACCGCAGGTCAAGAAAGCAAGTTAGCGTTCAAAAACGTAGCTCCTCATTTCACACACTCCTGCATGCGATGCTACATAAATAGTTTTTAGAAATCAATAGACACAAGTGAGACTCTCAGAGGCCATCTATCCCTTCCCTCCTCGAAACACTGGCTTTGATTAGAGAAAAAAAAAAGCAAACTAAAACTCTTTTGAAATGAGAAACTTGAAAACTAGAATCCAGATCATTTAAGCATTCTAAATAGTTTATCCCCACTTGAAACGTGAAGTGGCTTTATTCAAAATCAGGCTCTATATTGAGGAAGTCAGAAATGTCCGAGCTCAGAATAGCAGATTCACACCTGGTTACAAAAAAGAAACCATTACAATGCTAATTTAATTTCCTAGATGTCACAATGACCACGCAGGAAGAAGGATATATTCCTGTTACCTTGGTATGTACAAAAATGACAACGGTATGCAGGGCCCGTATGCAATAGGAAGGGGAACCCCGAGTCATATACCTTCTAGAATGAGTGCTGAAAGTCTAGAAACACGTGTAGTTACACAAGGGGCCATTCTCATCCTGCAAGGGTTTTCCTCTTTAACTTCTTGGTTCATACTGATGTCAGAAGACATCATCAATCCTTGGGCTAAAAGCAGCTTTTTCATATAAAGTTTCATGTGGGATGCAGTTTTTTTTTTTATGGAACATGACCTGACTGTAATATTCCATGATATACTGTTATAATAAAGGAAGTTTCAGCTGCATTTCAGAAATCACTTTTTGGGCAATTAAAACAAACACAGTGTAAGAGACTATCAGTGACAGGCTTTTAAGTATCTTTTTTTTTTTTTTTAAGATTTTATTTATTTATCAGAGAGAGAGAGAGGGGAGAGAGTGAGCACAGGCAGACAGAGAGGCAGGCAGAGGCAGAGGGAGAAGCAGGCTCCCCGCCAAGCAAGGAGCCCGATGCGGGACTCGATCCCAGGACGCTGGGATCATGACCTGAGCCGAAGGCAGCTGCCCAACCAACTGAGCCACCCAGGCGCCCGGCTTTTAAGTATCTTAAAAATGAATAAATTAAGAAAAAACCAGAAGTCTAACTAGATTAATGGAAGAAATAAGACGTACTTTTAAGACTGAATAATAGATTCTAAACACAACTGAAACTCCATTCCTCGATTGTCTTTGGGATAATTTGAAAAATGAATACTTATTTACCTATTTTTCTGTTATTATTATATTATAACCTATATTATGATATCTCATATATCTTATATATATCATATATATATTATTATATTATTATATAGTACTATATATTACAATATATTATAAATATATATAGTGTTGTATAATACATACTGCCTTTCTTTACTATTAGTTTTGATTGGTAAAAAGCATTTATTCTTAACCCATCTCAAATGCCATTTGGCTTATGAGAATCTCTATAAAACAAGTTCCATTGTTCGCTTCTCCAGTTTCCCCACTTGGGAAAAAGGAAAACCACTCTAAAGCCATTGTGAGAAACCTTTCCCTCTTAACTACTGCACACTAGTTAATGCATTCTTCAACACTCCTGGAAATAAAGCAATGAGGTAAAGAAGAAGAGTAAATTTAGGAGTGCCTCGGTGGCTCAGGTACTTAAGTGCCTGACTCTTGGCTTCAGCTCAGGTCATGAACTCAGAGTCATGAGATTGAGCCCTGTGTTGGGCTCTATGCTCGGCAAGGAGTCTGAGTGAGATTCTTTCCTTCTACCTCTGTCCTCTCCCCACTCATGCATGCACACTCTCTCTCTTTCAAGTAAGTAAATAAAATCTTTAGGAAAAAAAAAAAAAAACGGTGAATTTATTTGGCCACAAATGTCTTAACTAATTGAATCTTTTCCAGTGACAAACAGCACAGATTGTTCCTGTCTGCGTCTCTCCGTGGTAATACGGCCACCAAAGTTCCCAGCTCCCCGTTCCTGACCCCTTCTTTCTGTCCATCCCAAACTCAGCCCCCTCCCCCACATGATAAAACCTGTAGCAATCAGGAAAAGAATGTTGTGCAGAAAGTTAAAATGTCTTTCCATCTCTGAAACTTCAGTTATTGACAAAGGCCAATGCTGGTTCCCAGAAGATGTGGTCAAGCCAAAGCTCCTTTTCTCCTTGGGTATACCCAAAGCCCCTGCTCATATTAAATCTCCTGGAAGCCCTTACAGGAAAAAAGAAAAAAAACAAAATGGAGCAAAATGCTTTCCTCCGCATAACCAGCACTGGCCCCCTGTTTCCCGTCCTACCCCTGGCAAATCAGTTTCCTCGAAAAGTTTCTGGTGAAGCACACTTCAGAATCAATACTCACCTATACTCATAACGAAAACAGTGATGTCTCAAAAAGTACAAGAGGGGATAATTCCCAGTTTTCAGGACCCCAAGCTACGGGGTTCAGACTTCTTGTAAGACATAAACGTTCCCGAAGGTTCTCCTGGTACCTCTGATTCAATGTCTGGACCTGAGTCTGCATGTACAAGGAATCACTTGAACAGCACTAGGGCACACTTTCCAGGTTATTTTAGAAGCAAGTGTTCTTTCCAGATTTGACAGCCACCTCGACATAGAGCCAAAACAAAACCAGAAAGAGAAAGGACACTGGTCTGGGGCAGCCTCCTCCCAACAAGCACAGGCTACAGACATGATGTCGGCTACATGCCACTCAGCTTTGTCCTACCTTTCACAAAATGGGGGGATGGGGAGAAGGAAATAGAGAAGGAGGGAGAGAAGGAGAGAAAGAAAAGAATAACGGAGTTTTTATTTCTTATAGATAAATCAGAGATACACGATCTGTCAAGGAAAGTAATACCACCAGGAAGAGATTCCTCCTCTAGGATGTCCCCCTCATTCGCCCAGAACATTTTCCAGAAGCCTCTAGATGTGCTGTGCTCAGTGGAAGGAGACGGATAGGTTTGCAAGCAAACTTCTCCAGAGACACATCTGGTTCCCTCTCTCTCTCAAAAGCTCTCTCCTTTCCAACATTTTCTTTTTTTTTTTTTAATTTTTTTTTTAAGATTTTATTTATTTGTTTGACAGAGAGATCACAAGTAGGCAGAGAGGCAGGCAGAGAGAGAGAGAGAGAGGAAGGGAAGCAGGCTCCCTGCTGAGTAGAGAGCCTGATGCGGGACTCGATCCCAGGATCCTGAGATTATGACCTGAGCCGAAGGCAGCTGCTTAACCCACTGAGCCACCCAGGCGCCCTTTCCAACATTTTCTTAAAGATTTATTTTATTTATCTGAGAGAGAGACAGACAGACAGACAGACAGCAGAGGGAGAGAGAATATCCTCAAAACGATTCGGAGCCCAGTGTGAAGCCTGACATTGGGCTCTATCCCAGGACCCTAAGATCATGACCCAAACAGAAGCCAAGAGTTGGCTGCTTAACCAACTGAGCCACCCAGGTGCCCCCAACGTTTCTCCTTTTAAAAAATTCCTAGACCTGTTCTAATTAACTCAGAAGAGAATTTCTATTAGGTGTGAATCCCCCTTTAATATGGAGAGAACACTTGGGGAGCTCAAAGATGGGCCTGGGAGGTGCACTTAAATTCAAATTCCAAACCAAAGAAATAGGAGCGCTGTGTGTTGTGTGAAGCACTGCAAAGTCCCATCAGGAAGAAGGAAGGGAGGGGGGGAGGGGGGGGGGGAGGGGAGGGGGGGTAAGGAAAAGGAAAAAGGGAGAGGCAGAGAGGAGGGCGGGAGGAAGAGGGGAGGCAGGGGGAGGGGGGAGAAGGGAAGGAAGGAAAACATGAGGAAATGTAAGACGTGAACCACATCACAGCAAACTTTATTAAAAAAAAAAGGCTAATTTTTTTTTTTTTAAAATCTTTGCATCTTACAAGTCACAATCTGGAGATTTTGTGCAACAAAATGGGAACTCAAATGAAAACTGAACTGAACAACACTGGTTAAAGATTTCCTTTCCTTTTCTTCTTTTTTTTTTTAGATTTTTTTTCCCCTTATTTATTTATTTGACAGACAGAGATCACAAGCAGGCAGAGAGGCAGTCAGAGAGAGAGGAGGAAGCAGGTTCCCTGCTGAGCAGAGAGCCCGATGCGGGACTCGATCCCAGGACCCTGGGATCCTGACCTGAACTGAAGGCAGAGGCTTTAACCCACTGAGCCACCCAGGCGCCCCAAGATTTTATTTTCTTTTACTCATTTGTACAATTAGGAAATGTTACCTTTGGAAGAAGAAAGTTTGTCAATCCATTTAGTTTGCAATGAAGAAATTAAGATAAAAAGGAGTGAGCTGGTTGGCCTGAGGCAACTCAGCCCCTCTGCTGAGCAAGTGGAATGAAATCCCAGTGTCCCAGTCCAGAGTCTGGTCTCCCTCCCTTCCCCACCAGGCCACAGTTTGTTCCTGTTATTTAACTGCGGCCTACAGATTCTCAGTCTTCATATGAAATGGGCAAATTTCAGGCTCTAGTGTCTTTTTATGTGAACCCAAGTCTGGTCTGTCACCTCACAATGTCAGCCTGCTAAACACACACACAGATACACACACACACACACACACACACACACACACACACACACACTTTGGACTGCTAGGAAGATGTGGCATCATTTGCCTGCAGTCTTCTGAATTTAGTGAAGATGGGTTCAAACAGTTGAGATGGACCGCTTTTGAAGAGAAAATGTATGGCATGTGCTCAGTTTTGAGGCCATTTGTCTCCTGGGTCCTTGGGGAGCAGACGTGTTGGGGACCACTCATACAGCTGTATGTACAGTTCAACTATGCTTCTACCCCCACTGGTACGTTGTTATATCTACTTTCCAACTAAGAGCAATTTTCATAAACTAAATGGGTTTATCAGCTAAGGGTTTCCATATTTATTCTTCAAACTTTATAGGTACATCTGCTCCAGAAAATATCATAAGCCTCTAAATACCATGACTGCTAGCAAACAAAGCCTTGCCATAATGAGTCCACGTTCCATTAAGAAGAAAACTTTAATCCTTCAAATGCCATAGTTACAAAGAAAAGGTAGAGAAAAGATTCAGAAACTTTGATACTAAAAACTAATCACTCCAGAATTTCCTGTAAAACAGACTTGACAAACATGCTGACCTTGGCTCCCTCAACTCCATGAAAATGACTGTAAATAACTGTTCAAGAAACAAAGCCTACAAAGCAGAAGCCCATGAGCAGAGCAAGAATGAGTGACAAGACAATATGAAGGGAACTGATAAAGCCAATGGACAGGTGATCACAGGCTTACCTGACTCACGGAAGGAGAATTCTAGACCAGGAATGGTAAAGAATCACGAAGAAACCATACTGGCATTGAGAACCAACCTGTGTCCCACCCCAAAACTCTGAAAATCCTTGGCACCTGTACCTCTGCAAATGGAGATCAGAACACAGCCCGAAAGGTGAGAACACGTTCAGATATATGTAAAAGCAATTAGGTATCTAGATTCCCTTCTCCACTCTCTGTCACTTCTAGTACCTTTTGCCAACTGGCAGAAACCTGGAAGTTTGTTGTCTCGAGAGGTAAAACACAAGGTCAGCGGGCTGACGGCATCAAGCACCGTAGAGTAGGCTACCATGCTACAACTTGGAAAACAAATAAAGGTTCACAGATTCGTGGTTGAGACCTCTTCTCTTCCCTTTCAATTCCAGTACACTGTCCCCTAAGCTTGCGCCTTCAAGGTAGGACAGAAGAAACAACATCCCATGAGCCTGTCAGATCGTTTGGAGATAACAGAAAACATGTAAAGATACTAAAATTGGTCTTCTGGCACTGTCCCACTCCAAATGACCCAGTAGTGAAGCTCACAGTTGACAACTTCTAGGTATGCAAAGAAAATTCCACTCAGCCCTTGAAGGTTACACTGTCAAGTAGGAACAGACTGCTGGGGTCGCCTAACTACTTAAGGAAAGCTAGAAGCCAAAACCAACAGAAAAATGAATCTTTGGGGGAAACAATACATATACAAAGAGAAAGCATTTTCAAAAATTATCATTAACATCCCTGAATAAATAAAACAAGGCATCCAAGAACAAAAGTATGATGTTATTTTTTTCAAAGGGGCACTTGGGATCAAACATGAGATCCTGGAAATTAATATAAATTAAAAAGAAAATAAAGTCCAATAGAAAGTACGGAAGAAGATGAATGGATCAAGAAGATGTGGTATATATACACAATGGAATACTATGCAGCCATCAAAAGAAATGAAATCTTGCCATTTGCGACAACATGGATGGAACTAGAGCGTATCACGCTTAGCGAAATAAGTCAAGCAGAGAAAGACAACTATCATATGATCTCCCTGATATGAGGAAGTGGTCATGCAACATGGGGGCTTAAGTGGGTAGGAGAAGAATAAATGAAACAAGATGGGATTGGGAGGGAGACAAACCATAAGTGACTCTTAATCTCACAAAACAAACTGAGGGTTGCTGGGGGGAGGGGGTTTGGGAGAAGGGGGTGGGATTATGGACATTGGGGAGGGTATGTGCTTTGGTGAGTACTGTGAAGTGTGTAATCCTGGTGATTCACAGACCTGTATCCCTGGGGATAAAAAAATATGTTTAAAGAAAATAAAAAATTAAAAAAAAAAAGAAAAAGAAAGTACGGAAGATAAAAGGGAGGTTATCTTCTATAGAGCAAAAACAGAAATGGAAAAAAGTAAGAAAGAAAATGGGAAAATTAAAGAAGTAATAGAGGAGGACCAATATCCACACAACAAAGCACAGGAACAAAAATCATTAAATAACTCAAGAAAATTTCCAAGAACTGAAGGACATTCATTCCAAGATCAAACAAGTCTATTAAATTCCTAGTTCTCTAAATTAAAAAAGATTCACACCAAGATGTACCCTGTTGCAATTGTAGAATACCAATCCTAAAAGCTTCCAGAAAAAGAAAAAAGCATCAAAAATTGAGAATAGTAACAAACTGCTGGATCCTGGATGCCAGAGTAAAATGAAGGCTTTGATATTCTGAGCAAAAGTGATTTCCAATCTAGAGTTTTATATCCATCCCCCTTATCAAATAAGAAGGGAGAGAAGAACAAACATATCTACAAGCTCTCAAAAAATTCTCTCTCACCTATTACCTTTTCTTTCTTTTTTTTTAAATTTATTTTTTATTTTCAGCATAACAGTATTCATTATTTTTGCACCACACCCAGTGCTCCATGCAATCCGTGACCTCTATAATACCCACCACCTGGTACCCCAACCTCCCACCCACCCGTCAATTCAAACCCCTCAGATTGTTTTTCAGAGTCCACAGTCTCTCATGGTTCACCTCCCCTTCCAACT
The DNA here is from genome assembly GCF_022355385.1 of Mustela nigripes. NCBI lineage: Eukaryota > Metazoa > Chordata > Mammalia > Carnivora > Mustelidae > Mustela > Mustela nigripes. The sequence goes on from NC_081568.1 coordinate 145,065,877, forward strand.
TCCCCCAACTCCCTTCTCCTCTCTAACTCCCCATGTCCTCCATGCTATTTGTTATGCTCCACAAATAAGTGAAACCATATGATAATTGACTCTCTCTGATTGATTTAAAAGCCAGGGAGATGAAATCTGCCAAAACGAAGAATAGGTGAAAAGCGAGGAAGAAACGGGGTTCAAGAAAAAGGGTAGCCAACGTACAAAGAATCCAGAAAAAATTCCCAATGTGATGGGCAAATAGGTTAGAAGTAAAAATTGTTTTTCAAAGTGAAATTGATAGATTGCTCAATATAAATGAATCTAGCAAAAGAATATTTACACAATATGGGGAAAATAAAAAATGTACAGGAAAAGCAAAATGCCAACAAAATACTACACATAGTTCAAGCACAAATGCAGTTTACATAGTCATAAGGATGTTAATGTAGAATGATCAGTGTTGACATAATTTTGAGGGAGATGGAAATTACTCTTCTGGAGGGTGGAGTCATGAAAGGGGTATATATGTGTGAAAGAAAACTAAAATCCCAACTTTCCTAAAAAGCTAATGAAAAACCTAGTGGTAGCAACATAAGCTATAGCATCCCGAAATACAAAAAGCAATTACTAAAAACATTGACTAAAAGATCTTTGAGCGACTGCTGCGAAAAACCAAAATAGGGAAGGGATATTATAGGTTTGCTATTTTTGCAACAATTCTCACACAGAGAGTCTTCTTCATTAAACTGTATACATAATACCTTCAATTTTCAAAATCTAAACTAAAAAAAATCTGGTCATTACGGAGAACATCCTAAGATTTAACAGTTCTATCAATTACTAAATCGTTCCTATCTATTGCCAATTTCAACCTGGATTTTCTTAACCAAGGTCGCATGAGGCTTCACCCCTCATTATGATAGAGTTCCTCCTATTTATGTAACAAATCTATTTTTGTTTGTTAAAATGGCAAGGTTAATATCACTGATGCTATTACTAATTAATTTAGACTCACTGGGAAGTTCCCAAATTCTAAGAATGTATGTCTATCTCTAAACCACCAGAGTACCTCAGAAAATAAAACAAACCCCACTTCCCCTTCTCACTAACTGTTGAGTTTGATAAAAAACCAAATAATATACCCATAAGCTCCTTACCAGTCTCACATGAACACTGGGTTAAATGGGCAGTACAATTGACAGACCACACTGAGATATTCCCAAAAGTTCAGACAGCCTGAATCACCATGTTTCCGCTGGATTTCTGTCTCAACAATAATCTATGCTATAACCAACGAGGCACCAAAATGATTCGGTGTTATCATGAAACAGACATTTCGGATAGAAACCTCCTATAAAATTTGTAGGTCTCCAAATTTTGACACAGAGTATAAAGACAGCCCTCTCTAGAAAACTGATCCAATTGGAAAGTAAAATGCGTCATCAGGGTGCCTGGGGTCACGGGGCTCAGTCGGTTCAGCATCCGACTCCTGACTTCAGCTCAGAGCATGATCTCAGGGTTGGGGGATCAGCCCCCAGTAGGGCTACGTGCTGGGCATGCAGCCTGCTTCCTATTCTCTCTCTCTCCCTCTACTCCTCCCCACCCCCTGTGGTGCTATCCTCCCTCTCTCTCTTAAAAAAAAGGAAAAAAGTACATAATCATCAAGGCATCACTGTAAGCAAAAATGTGCAGTAAAGTTTCGTCAGACTCGTTTTAAAACACCAGAGAATCCAACATTTCCAAGCGTGAGTCACCGAGTGCCTCTGGTCTAAAATGTGTTCTTCCTCCCACTTGCAAATTATGTTCCCAGGAAAAGAAACAAACTTACCTTTCACAGGCTCGGACAGTCCAGGCGGCAATTATCCATAATGAGATACTAAACACCAAGAGTACAGTTCCTGGACAGATAGTCATTAACGTCTTCATAACAAAACGGGTATTGAAGTTTATCTTATTCAGTGCCCCGATGCTTCGAGAGGAGGCATCGGTGAACAGTTTGCTATGTAAGAGCATGACTCTGGCGATCAGATAGAGTCTTAAGAACATCGGGATAGATAAAATAATGTCCACATCGGCGGTGGTTGTGGATGGGGCATAGGAGAAGGCAAGCCGGGCCGTCCATGTGAACGTGTAATTCCCAGGTATGGGATGGATAGCACACACCAGTATTTCCAAGCAGATGAAGAAAATACGCTCATAAGTCATGGCTATTCTCCAGTCATCTGCTCCGTTGTCCACCATGAACAACTGAAAAAATAAAGTAGAAAGTCAGCTTCAGTATGGCACGAATGGTCCACAAGGGTTAGTGCAGAGTCGAAAGACACATTAACACGTGACTTGGAGCGATCGTGGTGAGCTAAGGGGTGTAATGCTTAAATGCTAGCCAGGTACGCTATTTTGAGGAAACGGTCTTGGCGCAAAAGGAGAACTTCACTTTGCAGACATTGAAAATGGGAAACGTTCTCCCTGGGTGCTGGAATTACTCTGGGGCCAATGCTCCTGGAGAATGGGGTAAGTTACATCATTTTATGAGAAGGGGCTTGGGATGATTGGGTAATGCCCCCACCCCCCATCCCCGCACATTTCGAGAGCCACAGTGAGCCTTAGGAACAATCTGTTCTCCACAACAAGCATCTGAACCTAAAACCCTTCCCCCATTCTAACCACGTTCTCAGTGGAATCCATTTGCTCGTACCTCTGAGGTCAGTTACAGACTATAATGCAGCTGTAGCCGAGCCTTCTTACAGGAAATCTCATTGGCTTCAGGGAGAAAAATCAGAAGGGGCCACACACAAAGGTGGCAGAAACATTTCCTCCAGCTTCTCCACCTACAACTCTACCTTCCTCTTTTCTTCTATCCTTCCTCAGCCTTTCCTTTAAGTATGAGTTTGTTTTCTTTACTAAAGATTCTTATTTCAAAATGTCTGTCATTGCTCACACTGCAATGAAAAAAAGAAAAAGAAAAAGAAAACCAAAGAAAAAGGAGATAGATGTGTAGATGAATAGATAGATAGACAGGCAGGAAATAAAAAGGACAGAAAAAGAAAGTTTCCTGTCTTCCCTTGGTTTCTCAGTAAACAAGTCCACCAGGCTCTGGGCGTCTGTCAACAACCAGAGGTATCTGGAAATGTTCGGTGACATTTCTGACTGTAACAGGGACTTGTGGGGGCTTCCTGGCATTTAGAGCTAGGAAACCAGGGGTGCCAACCATGCTGCAGTTCTGGGAGTCTGCCAAAACGCCCGTGGTGCTCCCCCATGAGGAAAGATGACATATTCCTTGTCTTCTGGTAAGGAGCCAACTTAAGCAGAAAGCGTGCGAGGGGAGCCACCCAAACGAGAACAATGCCTTCTCAGGTAAGTGAATCTTGCACAGGAGGTGGACAGAACAGGTCTGCTCCCTGGTTGGAGCCCATGGACTCTGCTTCTCTCGAGACTCAGGCGAGGGATCTTCCCCACTTGTCTACAAATGGCCATTCCCTCCAGCCTCCCATTATTCCACGGGGCGCAGCTATTTTCCAGGCTGCTATAAAATGTACCACTTCTTTCTGGTACCTCCAGTAGCTGGAGAGCCAGCAGAGTCTCCCCAAAACGTAGCAAATTTTAACAGCTGATGTTCAGTTTGGCAATGTAATGGCTCGAGGTGTGCCTCTGTCATGAGTTTTCGTCTAGGGACCATAAGGTGTTGGACAAACGCTAATTGACAAGAATGATGTTTTCCCAGTTTCTGGTAAAGAAACAGATCGCAAACACAGAGGACGCCAAGTGGGCTAGAGAATATTCTGGTTCGGTCTCACCACTTCCAATATGGCGTTGGCATCATGGATTGCTCTAATATATACAGAAAGACTGTCCTGATACAATGTTACGAGCCTGCTTGACTTTGTATCAGCGGGTGTTTACTGGGTACAACAAAACTCCAAAGGCATGTGATCCTGCAATCTCTTAAGATGTTTACATCCAAAAGAATGCTCCCTCAAAAAAGTGACTCTGAGAGGCTATATACATTCCAAAGATGTTGTCACTGCTCTCTTTAGAAACTGCTGTCAGGGCCTGGCACAAACCATGTAAGAAAAACAGTTCTGTTATTTAAATCCACATTTCCATTTCTACTGAAAATGGTATTACCCGGCTTGATTGTCTACTTTCTTCACCAAACTTGGCTCTGGATGACTTGGCAATCACTCAAATCCACCCCCCAAAACTCCACCCCAAGACTCCAGAGAGCCATACACGGAGCCAGAGAATCAGAGTGTAATTCCAAGACTTTCCACACACTGTTCCGGGCAGCAGGGGCAGAAATGCCACGGAAGTACCTTCCCAGGGAACTGGGGAAGAAATGTCAGGTTAGACAGAGAATTCAGAGATTGCTCCCCAACAGCCTCCTGTCTTTCCAGCGCACCTGCTCCTCTGACCGTCCGTGCTGCTCACGCCCATCACTTCACCTGTGACCTCACCAGCATTCTAAGCAGCCTGCCCCATTTGACCTACAGGTGGGCCTGCCCAGGATCCCTCCAAGCCAGGACCTGATGTCCAGGTGGCTGCAGGTGGACAGGCGGAGACGGGTTGGGAGTGTGTTGGCCTTAGTGCTCAGTGGAAGCCTCCACACCCCAAGGGACCATCCCCCCATCCTCCCTAGTGCCTGCTCTGGACAATCACCTTTCCCCTTGCCACCTTTTGGTATCCCTCTCTCCTAATGTGCTGTCCCCCCAAGACTAGAAATGCCCTCCCTGTTGTACCCTTTGGCCCCAAACTTAACGCATCTCACCCTTTTCTGCTTATTTCCCTTTTCTTGTACCCAACCCATCTAAAGAAATGCTATACCCCAAACCAGTTCTTCCTCACTGAGAACCAGGGTTTCTGGGCTTCCTCTTTCCACAGAGTACAGAGCAAGGGCACATCCCAACTGTTCATTATAAGCAAAGGAAAGCAAACAAATGAGAACATCCCCCTACCCCCCACCGTGGCTCTGCCCTGCGGATAATAATTCATTTATTTTCCCAGTTTGCTTTCATTCCCCCAATGCACCACCCATGTGGCTCTTGCCCTCATCTGCCCACCACCTCTACTCTTATTAAAGTCGCTGAAGACACCTCAGTTAGGAAATCCAGCCCTGCCCTCTGACTTTTTACCTGATCTCTCTGACATTAATCACTCCTTCCCTCCAAAGGGGGAAAAAAAAGTCTCTTCTCTAAGCTTGTGTGACATATATATATATATATATATATATATATATATATTTTAATCTGCCACCACTACAAAGAATCCAGCTCTTTCCTTTAAAAATCCACTTTCCTCCTCCCCATCTAAGTGCCGCTACTCTCCTGAGGTCCATCTCTGACTCTTGCCTGTCTCTGTACTTTCTAGGGAGATCTCCTGCCTGCCTTCCATCTCCATGACCAGAGCCTTCCACAGGAAGCTATATCCATCCTCTAACGACCTTTGTAAAATGTGAATGACATCAGCCCATGGTTTTCAGGATTAAAACCATTCAAAGACCCCCATTCTGCCATCTGGCTGTGCCTGTCTCTTGAACCTCAGTGCCTGTTCCCTCTGGTGGCAGGGATTCCAGAACATGCTACCGCCATGGCGCTCCTATGTGTCTGTGGCCCCTGGACTCTGTCCCCTGGCCTAGAAAGTCTTCCCACCTAGCAAATTCTTCTTTCAAGACCCAACTCCACAGTCACCTCTTTTCAGGATGTTGTCCATGCTCAAACCGAATCTGCCAACTCGCTCTCCTTTGTTTTGTGATTCCTGCGTCTCTTAATGATGTTTCCTGATACCACGAAGGACGGTGAGGATTTCTTTGGAAGATTATCACCCCTACTAATCAGTGAGGCTCCTTGAGGACAGGAACCGTGCTTGTTAAGTGAACTGCCTTGTTACTTCTCATTTAATACTGACTGTCCTAATCACTGCACAGGCGTAAGGTTAATTAAATATGCTCACGGAAGAGGAGAACACTGAAGCATAATGTGAATGAACTAAATCTACGTCATTGCTCAAATGTGTGCAGAACACGTCCTACTAAATGCTAAGTCATGACAGCAACATAATTCTGCAATTCCGCAGGAAGTCAGAGAACATTCTTCTTCAGGAACTTGCCCAGAAAAATCTGCTGTCGCAACATTGCTTTTTTGCCACAAGGGGCTTCATCGACACCTCAGATGAGTTTATTTTGGTTTCATGCTTATCACGGTACATCTTTTGGAGTGAAAACCATTTCCTTGTCCTCTCTGCATAGTCCCCAGCCCTAACCGCTGCTTATTTCTTTTGCTGATACTTTTGTTCACTCAACAGCCAGTGGATGGGAGACTCGGCATTGCACCGGGGACTGCGCTCCATATAGGGCTTCTAGTACGACTCACAGCAGAGCGAGCGGCAGCTCTGCGGAGCTGACTTCCACTGGGAAAGAAAGGCAAAGTCAAGAAAGCAGACTCGGAGCCATTTGAGAAAGGAATTCTGCCTGTGGACACTGCTCTGAAGGAAACACACAGGAGATGAAAGACGGAAAAATATCCCGACGGTGACGGCAGATGCGGGCCTCAGGGAAGACGTGCGGGGAAGAAGTACCATTTCAGGAGATGGTACCTGGATGAGGGGGAGAGCCAGTCATATAAACAGCCAGGGGAAGAACATTCTAGACTGGGAAAAGAGCATGTGGAAGGGCCGTGGGCTTTCCCCAGCTGAGCGTGCTTAAGGAAACAAAAGGACACCAGGGTGTTGGACACTCAGTGATCCCCAGGCAGAGTAGAAGGAGAGGAATTTGAAGAAGAGACAGATCGGGATCAGACATGCAGGATGCTGTTGGCCATGGAACCAAGGCTGGATTTCACTCCAGGCATAGCGGGCACCGGCTTAAGGGTAGGCAGAAGGGTGGCAGGAGCTGGTTTATAGCTTTAAGGGTTCATCCTCACTGAAAGGGAAACCAGAGGACTCAGGGAGGATACAAGGGAGGACATTCTATCGCCGCTGATTGGTTGTACTTAGTATCCCCATGACCTGGACCGGGAGGTGGGGGTTGCCATAGAAATGGAGACAGTGGGCGTGCTAGAGACAGAGTTTGCAGATCTTGCTAGAACTTGGTGATGGGCTGAATGTGGGAGTGATAAAAGAAAGAAAAGAATCCTAGGTGGCTGAGCTTCTACCCTGAAAAACACAGTGGAGGGCCATGCCATTTCCTGAGGACAGTGGGCTGGTGGGGGGGCGGGGGAGAAGGGGACGAAAGGAAAGAGTGTGTGCTGGCCTCCATCATCGCAGTGCAGAGCCCAAGTAGGCAGCAGTTTATGCAAGTCACGGAGAGAAGTCAGGACGACGGGAATGAACGTGGAAGGTAGCACTCGTTAGGTGCTATTCTCAGATGAGGTAGAAATAAAAAGATGGCACACGTGGCATGAGGAACCCCCAAAGCAGAGGGCAGCTGGAAGGTCAAGCCCAGCTTGAAACACAGGAACACAGGAAAGTGTGCTGGGGTCAAGGTTGAGGGCTGCCAATCAAAACTACAAAATAGTATTTCTATAGAGAAAACAAAACCGTCCGAAACATCACAGTCATTCAATCACTGATTCCATGTTGGGGATTAAAATTCACCAGCAAAAATGTTCCCATTATATTCCATAGGATCCATATATATGATCGGGTGTTTTGTTTTGTTTTGTTTTTTCAAAGATTTTATTTATTTATTTGAAAGAGAGAGAGAGAGAGCACGAGCAGGGGGTAGGGGGAGAGGGAGAAGCAGACTCCCCGCTGAGAAGGGAGCCAGATGCGAGGCTTGATCCCAGGACTCTGGGATCATGACCTATACGATCAGTTTTAAGCTCACTTGCAGGAGAGTCAGAGGAAGCACAATGACAGATACTAAAACATCTTTATATTCATTTTTCAGGTGGATGTTAATAAGAAAGGTTTCCGAGAGCGAGCATGACAGTTCTACGTGCTTGCCTTCAGAGCTGTGCTCAGCGGTCTTCGCCAGAGGTCTAGAGGAGCCTTCAGGCATAAGACAGAATGTGTCCCCAGAAAATACTCCACCATAAGCTTCAGCGTCTCAATGCCACTGCTCTGATATCCAAAACACACTATACTGGAAGCCTAGTCTCCAAGATGAATTGCCAGGGCAGGTCATTAGCAGGAAGAGGGTCTGGAACTCCGTGGGAGAGGCCTGCCCCATGAGCCCGTCACCTGCTGGTGTGAGGACCTCTGCTTAGCCAGCTTTCCAGAAGAAGGAGCTCAGATGCAGCTGCCCCAGCTGCCTTCTCCGTGTGCATTTCCCCCGGAGGGGGGTTACTGTCTGGTCCGAGACTGTATCTGGCATACCCCACATTTCCTTTCTTGTAAAGAACCCAGGGCAGTGCTCAGTACAAAAGTGACACTTAAAAAACAGATCCTGAATAAAGTAATTACAGCTGTGGATTTGTTAAGAAAGCCAATATAGGGGAAATGGCCAGGAAAACTTGCAAAAGCAAGGATAATGAGGCAGATGTAGCTCTGATTATTAAATAATATAGTAGTAATTAAAACCATGTGATACTGGCATATAAAATGACTGAAGGCCAGAGGAAGAGAATTGTCTAAAATTGATGCAATACAAAATAAAATAAAATAAAATAAAAATATAAAATAAAATAAAATTGATGCAATACACTGAACTATTCACAGTACCATAAAGGCAGAGGATTAAATCGGGGGTCGGGGGGCATAGAGTTTATGGAAAACTGGTTTGGGAACAACCACGTAGCCATCTGGAAAGATATAAAGTTGAACCAGTGCCTTATACCGAATATATCAAGAAAAACTGCAGGGACGCCTGGGTGGCTCAGTCAGTTAAACGTCTGCCTTCGGCTCAGGTCATGATCCCATGGTCCTAGGATTGAGTCCCGCATCGGGCTCCTTACTCAGTGGGGAGCCTGCTTCTCCCTCATTTCTGCCCCTCCCCCTGCTTAGACTCTTTTCTCTCTCTTCCTGACAAATAAATAAATAAAATCTTAAAAAAGGAAAACTCCAAGTGGATGAAAGATTCAAATATTAGGAAGATTTAGAAAATGAAACCACTGACGAAATCACTTAAGAACTATTCTGTAAGCTCACCAAAACCAAAACAAAACAAAACCAAAAAAACCTGACAAAAACCCCAGAGCCTTAAAACATGGAGACCCTTAACTGCATCAAACTTGTTTTCTGCACCTGATCAAAGAGAGTAAAAAGACCAACACCATGTGGGAAAAAATGCTCACAAGGGTTCAGACAAAGGACTCATTTCCCTGGTATGTGTAAGTTTCTACAAGTCCTTAAGAGACAAGCAATCCACCAGGAAAAAAAAAGAAAAGAAAAGATAAAAGCCATAAACAACAGGTCGTGGAAAAGGAACTAAAAATGTCCTAAACGTTTTTCTTTTTTTTTTTTTTTTTTAAGATGCTCAACCTTAATTCTAGGAAGAAAATGAGATGCCACTTTTTGACCTGTCATGTTGCAAAAAGATGAAAAGATGGACCAGCTTTGTCACCCAGTATGCTAATCCAGGTGTGTGAACGCCAATATGTTCATACATTGTAGGTGGACATGTGCACTGCTATGATCCCTGAGGGAGCCAGGTTACCAGGTCAGAAATGTACATACTCTTTAGGGGCACCTGGGTAGTTCAGTGGGTTAAGGCCTCTGCCTTCGGCTGAGGTCATGATCCCAGGGTCCTGGGACTGAGCCCTACATCAGGCTCTCTCCTCTGCAGGAAACCTGCTTCCTCCTCTCTCTCTCTCTCTCTCTCTCTCTCTCTCTCTCTCTCTGCCTGCCTCTATGCCTACTTGTGATCTCTGTCAAATAAATAAATAAATAAAATCTTTAAAAAAAAAAAAAGAAATGTACATACTCTTTGACCTACTAATTCTACTTCAAGTGAAGCTTGTCCAATTGCTATATTTGCATGTGTGATTGTGAACATATAGGATTTGTTACAACTTCGCTTCCTGTATCTTAATGAAACATTAGATACAATCTATCCTCTAATAAGAGAAGGAGTTCCACCCATTTCCAACCAAATGGAAGAGTATGACATTAAAACACGATGAGGAAAACTGTTACATACTATTGAAGAAAGTGATCTAGGAAGTAACCCAGTTTCACATCTGACATGACGCTATGCTAGAACTTGCATAGTACTGCAGGGGGGCATATATTTCTACGTGCATAAAACACTTCTGAAAGAATATTCTAGAAAGGATAAGTGTGGCTCAAGGCAATTGAGCTGAGTTGCTGGGGATCCGAAATGGAAGGGAGACCTGTAATTCCACAATCTTGAATACTTTTCTATTTCAGAGCCTTGTGAATAAATAAACATGTTAATTAATAAAAATAAGGGATCATGAATGGTACATGATGAATCAGGTCATGAGACATTCGCAAGCACCCTGATCAACAGTCTCCACGTGGAAAACTGCATGACTAGAAAGTCCTAGCTGACAGTCACAACCTACAGAACCGAACACACCAAATCCAACTTATATCTAAAATATCCTGCTTGCTAAGTAGAACCTTGAACCGTGACATTACGTAACTGTTTCCAGCAGCATGAACAAAAATAAATAAGCTTTCTTGGTTAACCTTTAAACCAAATACTCAATAAAACCAAGCTCTTTTTTTTTCCTGTTCAGTTATTGAGTGCTTCTATTTGTCAGATTCTGTGGCTACAAAGATTCAAAAGCCTCTCGGTGTTGGATGAGGAAGAGAAATACAAGTGAATGTTTAGAGTGCCTGTAGAAACAGTCTCAGCGGACAAGGGGTTGGGGGAGGAGGCTACCTGATGGAAACAGACATGGACGTCGTGCCTGCCCATCCCTTCCTCCTTTGTCGCCTGGATCCTTCATAAAACTCGGGACTGTGACCTTCCAAGTTCAGTTCTAGGATACCTGCCAGATACTGGTCCCAAAGTAATTGCAGGGAACTGTGTTCATTCAAAAAAGAGGCCCCTTCCGGAGAAACCAGCTTTTGTAAACTGTGAGCGAAGAAGCGAATTATGAGGTTCCTCATCAAACTGTGGCCAAGACTCACTCAGTGCAGAGATGAGACCACAACTGCCCATCCCAAACTAGGTCAAAGGACAAACAGGGGAAGAGAGACGTCTTTTCAATGGCCTCGCTGAAATGTCCTACCAGACCCTCCACCCAGAACTGGAGAGGAGGCGGAAACAGGAAAGCTCGGTTCAGAATTCATGTTCGAGGTCCAGTCCTGAGCAAAACCAGGAAGAAACACACAGCACACTGTGTCTGTCATTCCCTTGCCCCAAGCCCGCTGCTTTTCCTGGCTCTTGGAGTCTTCTGTGCACACATGCTGTCCAGAGAGATTTCTGTCTCTAAGGAGGAGGACTTCAGAGCCAATGCAGTAAATTCATATTCACCGAAAGGCCTCCTCCCTGTGTGAAGAGTGTAGATGAACAAACTTGCCCCAAAGGCTTGGGGCCCGGATAGTCTAAATTGTTACATAACCTTGGGACGTCATTGAAACTTCACGGACCTAGTTTCCACCATCTATCACATGGAGACACTGTTCTTTGCTGTCTCTGAAACTACTTGTGATGAAGACACCTTGTATGTTGGGGACAACCTGTCAACAGGCCAACCCAGTGCCATTCCTGTCCCTCTCCTCCCTTGCCTGTCTCCATGACAGAGATACCCATGTTCCCAGACTCCTTTGTAGTCACATGATGCAGCTCTGACTGGAAGTCAGAAGCAAGAGGTTGCTGGAGGACTAAATGGGTAGGCTTTGCTTTCTGGATAGAATTAACCTCTGGTTCCCAATGCCTTCTTCCTTCCCTTCCTCTAGACCCAGAGAAGAGGGGATGTCCTGGGTCTGCAGCAGATGTCTTGCGACCATAAGGAAAAGGCCAAATGCATCACAGTAACAGCAGCCCCGACAACTTAAGCCACTGAGGCAGCCTAGTTGTGTCAGCTGCTGTTAGCTGGGGGTCTTCTCCCATCTGAGCAGCCAAAAGTAGGCCTACATTTAACTTAATACACATTAAGGGGGCGTGTGAGGGTCCATGAGAGATAAAAGATACTCACTCACTGAAACACTTCATGGGGAGAGCAGCTAAACAATTCAGAAGGGTTGGTTCTCAAGATGAGGCAAGAGCCGCTCTGCTGACCTGAATAAAAGCGACCCCATGATTGAGTAATAGTATTCCACGAGCCTTCAAGGGGTGCCAGGTGGACGGGGGGGTGGGGGGGAGTACCTGAGTTAAATGTTAACTTGTGATATAAAAATGGGAAAATGTATCATGGCAGATGAGGAAGGGAATCTGGTAAGGAAGGACGGTAAAGCAAAGCCAGTGTTGAAAGGAGTTCTAGAAACTTCCACTGTACCTATTTTGGAAAGAATTCTTATCATTTGTTCAAATTAAGAGTTTCTGAAGTCCTTCTCTTCTGACTTACACAAGAGCTGTGCTACAGACCAAAATCCCAGAACTGTCTGCTGAGGTGCAGTCATAGGTAAGTTTATCATATTATCTATGCCCAGCTGCTCTTAACACTTATTTAAAATCTTAACTCCCCCCTGCCCACTTTCATGTGGCTTCTCTCAACTGTGTCTAAACCCATATAGCCCCACTTGGGCATTTTACACATGTTGAGCGACTACAAGGGAGTGTTTTCTCATATGGTTTGGGAGTTGATTCTAGAAATCACTTCTGAACTTCTCCAGAAAGCAAGCATGTTTTCTCCTCTTGAGTTCTCCCAACAGTGAGGTCAGAGAAAACACTAGGATGAATGGCTGTGGGGCCTCTGCTCTAGGGTCCATGTTCTGAAGATCTAAGTTCCTCGTAAGTTTCCACCTCTGACCAGCTCTGTGATCTCAAGACAGTGACTTAAACTTTCTAAGCCTCCATTTTAACATTCAAGGAGGGCTTAACAAGACCATCTCTCTCATGGAGTGGGACAGTGCTCCACTAAAGTTAGTTTCCTTCATAATGATTAATTTTGGTACTGGGTCCACAGCTGGCCTCCAAGGAATAAATGTACTCTTAATGAACTAAAGATGGAGTAAGAAGAAATGGACAGACAGACTGACTGTAGCTACTGGAAGGGATAAACATCCAGATAGGAGGAAATGAGAAACTGGAATAAAATTCCTCCATAGTCACTTTTTTATGAATTTTTCATCAATAAACCTTGGGTTAACCATCTACACATTTTGAGAGGGATCCTCAGATCACTTGGGGGGCTGGTAGGGGATAATTCCTAAGTAAAGTAAAACAAACATAGCAAGTCCTAAAGCCATGAAATAACTTAATATGGACCAACTCCACTGAATTGAAAAATTTAATCTGAAATGGTAAAAACCGCATATTTTCACTTGAAGCATTATAGTAATTATTGCTACATGGCTGAAATGTGTTATCATCTCCTTAGTTATTTTAAGCACTTAAAAAGCTAGCTAAAAGCCCACTGCATTTATTATCTCATTTGCCCTTATAACAGTCCAATTAAAGGACAATTGAAAGAACTTGGTCACGGTCACATCACAAATTACCAGGAAAACAAAAAAAACACACAACCAAAAACCTGCAGCTCAAGTTCACGTCTTCCAGCATTCACATCCTTGGATGGGGGCATTGGGCTGAACTGAAAGGTTGGATGCAAATCCAATATTTATAAAGCAAATAAACACTTCCCCACTAATTTACATTATGATTTCTAAAATGTCACATCTTCACTCCCTGGTGATCCTGGGTGACAGTCGCCGCTCAGACTTCCCACTTCTCCAGCAGAAACAAACACTTGAATAAAACCACATGTTCCACTCAATGCCCTGTGGTCACAGAAATGGACTGTTCCCGAGTTCAGGCTTTCTCCAACTTGGATACATTTCACTCTGGATGCTTTCTTCTAACTTCAGTTGCACAGACCCTCCAACTGTACACGGTACTTGAGATGAAATCTGAGAGCTGTTTTAAAGTGAGTTTAACTCGCCATATTGTTTCTAGGGCCAGGTATTGCCCTGACCTGTTAACATGTCTTTGTTCACTTAAAACACAACACCCCTCAAGGAAGTAGCTACCGCGATCATCATCTCCATTTTAGGGATGAAGAAATGGAGGCTTAGGGGTTAGACGATGAGCCAGGGTTGTATGGTAGGAAATTATGGGGCTGGAATATGAACCCAAAGCAAGCCAGCTTCAGAACGTGCGTCTAGAGTAAGTGGACTGTTTCATGTCCCTTAGCCAGTCAAAAAATAATTTTAGAAGGTTCCTATGTGGCTCAGTTGGCTAAACCTCTGACTCTTGGTTTTCAGCTCAGGTCATGATCTCAAGGTCATGGGATTGAGCCCCACATACTTCTCTGTGCAGTCTGCTGTCGGGGAGATTGCTTGAGATTCTCTCTCTCTGTCCCTCCCCCTACTCATACGTGTGTGTGTGTGTGTGTGTGTGTGTGCACCTGCACATGTGCTCTCTCTCTGAAAATAAATAAGTAAATCTTTTTAAAAAATAAAACAGTTTTAGGAAGAACACCAGACAACACAGCAACAGCATCAGATGAACCCATATGTTATTAACAAATCTGATTATGTAGGGTCCTAGCATGCAGCCAAGGAGAAACAATATATCAATGGGGAAGGAAACAGCAGATTGAAGAAAGAGAATTATTACATTTAGTATATCATATGTAGCTGGAAACAGCAACTGAAAGGAAAGGCACACAACACAGTAAAGAGCAGATACAAGGTCTCAAAGACCAAACAACTGGGACACTTGGGTGGCTCAGTTGGTCAAGCAACAGCTTTTGGCTCAGGCTATGATCCTTGGGGAAGGGATCCTGCTTCTCCCACTGACCCTCCCACCTCTCATGCTCTCTCTCTCTCAAATAAATAAATAAAATCTTTAAAAAAAAAAAAAAAAGATCAAACAGTCTCATACACCTCAATCACCGAAAGGACATCACTGCATTATAATACAATCCAGTATCTCCTGTTCCAAAAAGTGATGCTGACTTTAACAGAGCCTCTGTGAAATTTAATAGGTCCTCTTCTCGAAGGCAAGAGTACATAAAATCATTACACCTATGTCTATATTTGAGAAATGTTTCTACCTTGACTGCTAAAATAAAAATTGATGTGAAATAATTGATTAAAATCTCCTTCAAAGTTCTAAAAAGAAATGAGTCAGCCTAGAAGTCTTATACATAGGGAAGCTACATTTCAGGGAGAAGAAAAAGGTGAAAGGCATTTTCAGACAGAAAACTGAAGAGCAAAAGTAGCTGCTCCAGGATGTCCTACGAAGAAGATGGGACCCAGAAGGAAAGAGCTTGAGGAGCCAAGAAACAGGTCAGCATGCTCGTAAGGAGGAATAAAAACTCACTGTAAATAAATACTGTCATTAACATAATCAGAATAACTAATTGAAACGAGGCTGTACAAGCAAGATATAAATAAAATCTTGGCCATCCATAATGTCGATGGAGAGAGGAAGGGGGATTCAGAATGAAGGTTTCTAAGGGTCGTTACAGCACGTGGGAAGAAGAGGAATTCTCACTAACTTCAGAATCACTAAATATACATATTTGCTAAAAATGATAGAGTAACCACCAAAAGAGTAGAAACAAATTGTGTAACATCTAAGCTGTTAGAGGGAAAAAAAAAAAAAAAGAATTTTAAAAAATCCTCACATCACCCAACATAAAGAAAGGAAAAAGATAGAAGCAGTGGGGAAACATTTTGAAGTCAAAATAAATGTCAGAAATAAGCATCAAAATAACTGTGGCTATAATAGCCTATACATCCCAAGTATAATGCTGAGTGGGGAAAAAAACAAGTTGTAATTTAACAGGTACGACATAGCACTGACTCGAAATGCACAGAATTACACATATTGTAGGTAGGTTAGAAAGACATTAACATTTAGTGGACATAGGAAACCATGGGCTGGAAGGCTACACACGCCAGCGTGAATGGCAGGTGCCTCTACGGGCAGGGGGAGAAAAATGTGACTTGGAAGAAAACGAAGAACAGTTCATCTTTGGCTGTGATGTTCTTTTTCACCTACGAGAAATAAGATCTGGAGGGAAAATGAAACAAAAAAGCCTACAGCTGACAGGCAAAGAGAGAGGGAGCCTCTGGGAAGGAACACTTCTGAAATGTCAGGGAAGCTCATCTGAGTCTCCCTCCCAGCGTGGGGGCTCTGGGTCCTTTCTTCTTTCCTTTCTTGGGGATGACAAAAGGCTCCGATGGAGCTGAAACCAGGGAAGATGATGTGAAGGAGGAAACTCTCCAGAATGATTCTTCAAGCTCAAGGGCACAGAGAGCCTTGGCAACTGGGAAAACATCCCAGAAGTCCAGGATACAAGAGCCCAAAGTCTATATACAAATCATTGGGAACAATATTTTTTGTGCCTTTTATTTTGCAATTTTTCAGGGCGCCTGGGTGACTTAGTTGGTGAGGGGTCTGCCTTCGGCTCAGGTCATGATCCTGGGGTCCTGAGATCCAGTCCCCATGTCCCGTTCCCTGTTCCCTGCTCAGTGGGGAGCTTGTTTCTCCCTCTCCCTCTGCCCTGCCCCCTTGCTTGTGTGCAAGCTCTCTCTCTCCCCCTCTCCCTGCTCTCTCAAATAAATAAATAAAATCTTAAAAAAAAAAAAAAGAGAATTTTCCCAGCTAAGCCCTCAAAGTTCGTTCCAGTGGGGCGTTATGAAACACGTTAAACCCAGCCTCATGACAGCCAAGGTTAAGCAAAGTGTACTATGCTGTCGCTTAGTGCTTAATTCCCCAAACTTCCTTTTTTTTTTTATTTAATTATTGTGTTATGTTAGTCACCATACCAAACTTCCTTTTTTAAAACATTCTACTTTACTCTTCTGTAGCTGTCACACAGTGCTATATTAATAGTTACTTTCCCGATTTCAAAAACAACAGGACAAAATAAACATGAAGTGGCAAGTCTGTTACAACTAGCCATGCCTGTAATTTAACTGTAATTAAGTCCAACTCATGATTCCCAGCTCTCGGAACACCTACACAGTCAGACCCATCAGTCAGGGCTGGTAGTGGTGATTTTTAAGAAAGCTTATCAATTTGTATTCTTTGAATTTAAATCAGTCAAATAGTCCTTCCTACTGTTTCATTAAAGAAGAAATGATCAGGGAACAGTGAAGTTTGGTTTCCTCCGGCATGCATGGGAGGTCGACTTATCTCCCTTAACACGATGGGAAGTGACACACATCCCGTCATGATTTTATTCATCTGGGCTGACATAAAACTACCCCATCCTAAAGGTAGGATGTAGAAAGGAAGCCAGGTAGAAAATAAAACTCCATATATTCCTTCTCAAGGAAGCTTCTCCATCAAAAAGAAGAATCACCAAATTTGCTGATAAATCAGTGGTGGTAAATAGCAGAATTGGGGTGCCTGGGTGGCTCAGTCGGTTAAGCGTCTGCCTTCAGCTCAGATCATGATCCCAACGGTCCAGGGATTGAGCCCTGAGTCGGGCTCCCTGCTCAGTGGAAAGTCTGCTTCTCCCTCTGCTTCTGCCCCCCTACTCATTCTCTCTGTAATAAATAAATAAAATCTTTAAAAAGAAAAAGGACAAATTTTTTTGAAAAAGGAATGAAAAGAAATCTCGCTCAATCTTTCAGATGGTGGGAATTTTAAAGATCCCTCTTTCTTTTGAACACCTTGAATTCAAAATTAAGGCTATAGTCAAAATGTGATGCTGAGGATACGTGGCTGTTAAATTGGCAGAAAATAGATAAAAATCCACAGAAAAATAAAGAAAACCAGCTTATTGTACATTCCCGCATTCTAAAATTTGGAGCGGCAACAGAAAGACTGCTTAGCTGGTCATAAATATGATTTCAGATTTTACAAGACAAACATTTTGAGCCTGTACCAACTGTCAGACCATAGCAGAGACACAAAAATCAATGAATTTGTCTATGACATCCAGGAGCTCACAACACAGGAGAACAAATATCTATAAACCCACCATTTAAGTTCTGCTGAAAAGATTCCACCAACCTCAAGCAACTGTGCTCCTGGGCCAGTCACTTCTGCCTACTTCACTTTTCTAAGCCACTAAATTATCCTATGATTACAAGATAATCCAAGTATGGCCCTTAGCACAGTCCTGGGCACACAGAAAGGGCTTAACGACTATTACGTGGGGCATCCTCACCGTGATTTATAATGGTAGGAGATCAGTCCTGGTATATTACAAGATGCTAACAAAAGAGAAGGACAACTAGGTCAGGAAAAGCTTGCCAGAGAGGGAAACCTGAACTGGGTCCAGAGGCAGATGGATGAAAGTAGTATATTCCAGAAAAAGGTACAGCATAAACAGAGGCACAGAAAACTGAGAAAATGGCCAGACTCTCCCAGTAGTTAGGGTGGTTCCAATGAGGGTGTGTGTGTGTGTGTGTGTGTGTGTGTACAGGCTAGGAGGAGTTGCCCTTAAAAATAATGAGGCTGAAGGGGGAAAAGATCAAATCACAAAGAACCTCCCAGGCCCCAAGAAGCCGCTTGGCTCTTCTTCCCTAGGACTCACTATACGCACTGAAGGGGATCCTCCTGATGGGCATCAATGGGCATCAGTTACATAAATCAAGATAAATACATATTTGTAAGTTTCAAATATGAAACAGTATGTGAAAAAAAATCAAGGTAAGCCTCTGATGTCTGTTTCATGTTGTAAAGGAGGGGAGAAAGGGAGAGAGAAAGAGAAAGGGGAGGGCAGAAAGGAAAGGGAAACATAGGAGAGGAAGGACAAAGGCACACACAGGCACACGGACAGCAGGCAGGAGAGACCAAGGGTCTGGCAGCGTCTAACACCTTCAGACTGCAGATTTTTAACAGGAGCACAGCGTCAACTTATCTGCAGACATTTAATGTTAAAACATAAGCATTTTGCCATACCAAATTCATTCTCCATTTATCGAAATAAACTCCTGAGGGGTGCCTCGGGGGCTCAGATGCTCCATTAAGCATCTGCCTTTGGCTCGGGTCATGATCCCAGGGTCCTGGGATTGAATCCCATACTGGGCTCTGTTGGGCAGGGAGCCTGCTTCTCCCTCTGACCCTCCCCATCCCACCCATGCGTGTGCTCTCTCTCTCAAATAAATAAATAAAATATTAATTAATTAATTCCTAAAAAAAGAACAACACACTTAAGAGAGTTTCCTTAACGATTATCTTTGAAATGGAGTCACTTCTTTATCCAAAGCTTCAGAATTTATTTGCACGGAGAAGGAAACATACACGATGGAGAAGGGATGCCAAGTGCATGTCACCCAGGCCGCCACTCCCTTCCTCACCTCACGGCAGATATGAGTAATCCATCAAGGTCGTGGCCACCCGGGCCCTTCTGTGAGCTAAAGATTCGTTCTCCATTCCTTGCCATCAATGGATAGAAGCTGATGTGGGAGAGGAAACCTATTTGCCACATCCAGCTAGAATAATCCTTGTCTCCTTCCCAAGAACTATTCCCTGGACTATGGCGCCATGTTATTTGGTTGAAATGTGTGTGGCTCCACCCAGGAAAGATGTGAAGAAGTTCTCCGACCTGAATTCGGGGGCTAAGATGGGTTCCCAAAGCGGAGCACAAGCTCGGATACCATCCGGGTCTTATTACAGTCCTCAGCGATTCTCTACCTCACCTTCATGGATAATTGAGTATTGGCTTCCATCCCATCTCTGTGGGTCCTTCTGAACACCCAGTTAGAGACAGATGAAAAGGACTCAATAAGACATATTTTATAGGATGATTAGTTCTATCCCAGTCTCCTTGAGTCAACTCTGGTGAAAGGAAGGTGACATAATGCAAAATTCAGAAGAAATGACCTCCTTCCTCTCTATTAAAATAAACCAAATGTTTGAACTTCTTAAGTTTTCAAGCAGTCACTTGATGTTACAGTTGTTAAAAACAGACATGGAAAATGGTACTTCACTCGTATATTCCAGATGGAATCATATGAAACCTTTATGAGCCGTCGAAGCTGCATTGCAAAAGAAAAGAAAATCTGAAGTTACAGGTCTGAATTTAAGTCCCCAGTTTTGCTACTCACTAGCTGGACAAGAATTACAATCTTAAAAAAAAAAAAAAAAAAAAGAATTACAATCTAGATTAAATGAGCCAATATGTATAAATACACTTAGCACTCTGCCTATTGGGGGAGGAGGATGTACAGGACACCTATTTTCTTATTTAGATACGTATTAGTTATTCTACCTTTCCTAAGAATAGCCATAAAGCGTGTAGCTAACAAACCCTGCCAACTCGTTCATGTTGTTCACCAATTAGTCATGTCATGTCGGTGGTCTTCTGTTCCCACTGGACAGCATTCAGGATGTTTATTAAGTCTTCTTTTACCTTCCCTCTGCCTCACCCCCCCCTTCTAAGACCCTATGTGTCCTCAGGTGGCCAATCTTCAGCATATTTCCTACAGAATATCACTTCCCCTCATCGTTAGCTTTGTCGTCACATCTCATGTTTTGAGATAATCCCCCAGTACTACCGGAGACAATTACCAAATCCAGGGTCAACACATACAGACTTCACTATAGCCTCGGGCTCCAGTTCAGGAATAGGAGACTTTACTAAGAAAACGTATCCAAAACCTTCCCGTAACTGCACAAATTTCAAAGAAACAGCTCTTCCACTGGATGTCCCAGACGGGCTACTGTGGCTTAACACCCAGGAAAATGGGAAAACACTTTTCCAAGCTATTCGTCTGTTCCTGTTAACCTCAGTTGCTAGACTCAAGAAGGCTCACACACTCACAAAAAGTCCACTAAATCCGTGTTCGAGCCTGGGACGCGACGATAAACACAAACAGCCCAGGTGGGAGTTCTGAACGTGAGCAGCTCCAATCACACAAGTTGAACAGAAGCAAGGGCTAATCCTGGGAGTGGCCGATTTCCAGAGATGGACATACGACTGGCGTTTTGAGAGCAGGTGAGTCTAACCATTTGCCTTAGGACAGAAAGCCACAGAAATGGACGAGGGAATAAAAGTCTCTTATTAAGCACGAGACTCCTGAGAGAGGAACTGTCTCCCAGGTGCCTTTCCTCCCTTAATATCCAAAGAAAGAGGCACCTATGCCACCCCTCCCCCCCCCAAAGGCAGTGATTTGGGTCTGCCAGTGTGATCATACGAACCCAGAGAACACAAATGCCAACACGTGCATGAACATAAGACCAGAGGTTTACTCTTTTTCCCGGAGGTGGCAATAAGCTCCTAGAAATAATACATCAACTCAAGCTCAGGCTGGCAAACAATTTACCTGATTGACTAAACCCCCCAAACGGCTGTCCATCACAGAAAGGATCCAAGGGGACAGCCAACTTGTAAAGATTATGGATGCCAACGACCGTCAACTACTAACTAAAAAGGTGGGAAACCCATTTTCCCCTAGAGAGAGAGAGAGAAACAGCATGCAACAATGAATGGTGGTAGGGGGAGAGAGGGAGAGACAGAATCTCAAGCATGCACCGCACCCAGAGCAGAAGCTGACGTGATCTGGATCCCATGACCCAAGCCAAAATCAAGACACCAACAGACAGCGCCACCCAGATGTCCCAAGGGAGAAGCCATTTTTAAGAGCCACGGAAGGCAAGGACTTTACTGCAGATTCTTAATAAATGAAAACACACTCCATGGCCACCTTTTCCATCCTATGGCACAAGATTTTCAAAGCCTTGTTCTAAGCCATGATTAAAATATGGGAAAAGTTATATACACAGGAGAACATCAAACTCATGGCTCACCTATTAACAGGATGACAGTCTGTATTCTCTTGCAAGTACAATTCTTCAGCTCTAGGAACATTCTTGTATTTTTCCAGATTAAAGAAGGATCTGTACAATCAACAGATAGATCCTGATAAAGGAAATTTTCAGCTTTTCGTGTTTATGGGCCCTGCTCCTGGGTGCCCAGGGAAAGCTATACTTAAACATTTACCAAGGTCAAAAATGACTCTGCAAAACCTCAAAGCATGGGCTCTATTTCTGCCCTGAGCACACACTGTACAATGGCTTCATTAAAATAATAACCAAAAAAGGAGCAATCTGAACACAAAAGATAAGAAAAAAAAAAGAAGAAACTTCCCTGGTTTTCGTAAGATAAAATTACACAGCTCTGCACACACGGGAGACTTAAGATAAAGTCTGTAACTTTCTATAATGTCCTTTGTCTAATGATTTGTAACTTCTTATGTAAAAAATGTATATAACCCTACACCAAATGACCCCTTGCCCTCTTCTTTGGGAAGGCTGTGCATCCTGGCAGTTGTCCTGAAACTGAGTTCAAATGAAAGTCTTGTCTGGGTGGCTCAGTTGGTTAAACATCCGACTCTTGATGTCGGTTCAGGTCATGATCTCAGGGTCCTGAGCTCCAGCTCCTGCATGGGGTCCCGGTGATGGGCGTGAAGCCTGTTTGGGATTCTCCCTCTTCCTCTCCCTTTCTTTCCCCCAGTCCCATGCACAAGTGCGCTGGTGTACTCTATCTCTCTTTAAAAAAAAAAAAAAAAAAAAGGCGGGAGTCTCTTCCTGTGTTTTAGAAATCCTTACAGGTGTGTTCATTTTATGTTGACAGTACCCTACTTCCTCCCATTGCCCAGCACTGTCCTGGCACCGTCAGGAAGATAATAGGGAAAAGACTAGGTCCTTCCTCACCCATACCCAGGTTCAACCCCACAGGAACAATGGATGGCAGCATCCAAGAAAGCAGCCGGGGATGCAGCTCAGGGGCAAAAAAAAGACACGTAAATGCCCTTGAGAGGTCGCGTACAGGCACACAGAACAACTCAAGGAGGCTCCCCCACTCAATTATATGGAACAACGATAAATGCAAACATTGCTCAATAAAGAAAGAGAATGAAGTGTGTGAGATGATCAGAAACTGCTTCCCAAAGACGGGAGGGGGGGAGTTGAGATGAGCTGAGGGCATTCTGTAAGGATCAGGAAGTCAAAGAGGACAATGTCATGGGAGACTCCACCATCCATCATCTTGCAGGGAACGGAGAGTCTCACAAAGAAGGGTTCTGCCAACTGCCAACAGACACAAACACGGAAGCCAGCCTATCACCTACTGGAGCCTCCTGATTCCCCACCTAAAATGATCAGGGCTTCGCCAACAGAGCAGTGCTGGACCTGGATAGATTCCTTTCCACATTCTTTCAACCAGATCTACAAAACTGGACTCTTCAGAGATAGCCATGAAGAACAGAAGCAAACACACAGCTACAGCTTCAACCCCTGAGGCTGTCACTGGACCCAAGGCTGTGGAAAAGAGGCTGGACCCCAAATTTAAAGGCACAGGCAAGGCGTTATTGAGCCAACAGGTGCAGAGGAAGGGAGACACGGTCTTGAGAAAGGCTCCTCAGCAGTGGTCGGGGACATTTCTTTGAAAGGGGCCAGCCAAGGTGGAAAAGGAGTGACATCCAAGCATGGGGAGTGCCGGGGAATCCCCAGGAAAGTGCTCCTGCACAGGCACAACTGACAGAACAGCCTGTTTCAGACTGGATGGGTTGATTTGCATATTAAATCCCCCCCCCCGCATTAAAATGGGGGGGGGTGGCAAAAGGCCAGGTTTGGGGGCCCTCCTGTCTTGTGTCAGTTTGAACGGATCTGGACTTGGTCTTTGGTCCTCTGCTCCCCTGCTCCCCTCTGCAAGAAAAGTGATCAACAGCCAGGAGGTGGTGTACCCCCTGCGGCTGTTTCCGAGGTCTCTGACTGTCTCACTATCTAACTATACTTCTACTCATGTTAATACAGAGTTTTTAATTCAAAGTCAAGCTGAATTACAAATAATGAAAGCTCTAGTTTTTTAGTTGGTATAGAAACCATGCTAGAAAAATACCACGCCATAGAAAGAGCTTAAGCTAAGAGAAGGCATGTTTATTAAACTGTTTATTAGTATTCAACAGCCCTAGCAGCTCCTCTAAGACAGGTTATTTGATCCACACGGTCAATTACCCTTGGGTAGACTCAGAAGCAGAAGGAGCCACGGCGGTCGCCATTGCAAAGGCGAGGACACAGGGACTGCCTAGGGGACTCCTCTCGTTTACTGCCACCGGGATCACAGGCAGGTATATGAACTGTTAAAAAGAAAACCACTGGCCCCAAATGACATCACTTATGTTAAGTCCCTGTGTCAGCAAACCAAGGCTTAGTACCTGACCTAACTGTACTTTCAACCTCCCCCTCCCCGAGGCAACCTTCAACCAACCAAACCTGAATTTCCTGGTCAGCCCTAGGAGATAATCCCTCCTTAGACCCCTTTCATTCTCCTTAAAAAGGGGACCTTGCCTAAAAAGCAGTGCATTTCTTGCTAATTCCTTCCTTCCATTTTGCACAGCTCCTGGAAACTCCCCTCTGCTTGCGCATGGGATGCTGCCTGATTTGTGACTCCTTCAATAAAGTCAGTTAGATCTTTGGTTTACCTGGCTGAATTTTGTTCTTTTTTTTTTTTTTTAAGATTTTATTTATTTATTTGACAGACAGAGACCACAAGTAGGCAGAGAGGCAGGCAGAGAGAGAGGAGGAAGAAGGCTCCCTGCTGAGCAGAGAGCCCTTTGTGGGGCTAGATCTCCTGGGATCCTGACCTGAGCTAAAGGCAGAGGCTTAACCCACTGAGCCACTCAGGCACCCTGGCTGAATTTTGTTCTTTAACAGAACCCTTGATGCAGGTACTTGGGGTTTGCTCCCTGGACTGCTTGGCCCTGGGTACATACAGGTAAATCAGGCGAGACACCGTCCCCCTGAAAGCTGGCGGGAGACGTAGGACCCAGAGCCTGATCCATGGTGCTCTATTATTGGCCTGCACTCCATGGCCTCCCAAAGGCCACATATTGGACCAAACACTTCACCATTCCCCTGCACCCTGACTGTCCCCATACCCATCACAGTCCTAAAAGCATCACACAGTCCTAAGATTCATGATAGCAAAGACCTCAGAGACAATAATGCTGCCGTCTGTGGGATTACTATGTGCCCAGCACCACGCAAAGCATATAATCCCGGTATAATCCTTGCAGTGATTTCAGGAGATCTGTCCTCTTCTTCCCATTTGACAGATGAGAAACTGAAACTCAGAGCCGCTCATATGTCAAAGTTGCCAGGAAGGAGTTAGGGAGAACCTGGGTTCAAACTGAGTTCCATTTCACACCAGGGCTCACGATCGTGGTGTTCAACTTCAGGGCAGTCAGGAAAAGGAGGAGGCAGCTCCATCAGACTCGTGAGGTGGTTGAGCAGGGAAGGCTGACTGGCAGAAAGGAGTCTTGGGGTGAATTTTCAGGCACCCTCGGGATTTGGGCAAATGAAGGGGAAAAGGTATTCCAGGCACAGGGGCATGGAAATATGCAGTTTCAGGGCCTGCGAGCGATTCAGTATTGCTGGCGCAGAAGTAGTATATTCAGTGGACAGAAACGCGGCTGAGAGGGGTGGACAGGTAGACAGAAACCAGATCTCGAGAGCTGAGTTGTGACCTATGTAAAGATGTCATCCTGATGACAACAGAGGGCCATGAAACCTGATGTGACAGGCTCAGCTTTATGTTTGGGGAAAACATTCCCACAGTGGGGAGGACGATCCACCAGAAAGAAGTGAGGGGCTAAGGAGAGAAGTCAGGCTGGAAGAGGAGAGACTACTTTCATATGCATTAAACACGATGAGGATAAAAACCAAGGTAGGAATTCCAGAGAGGGGCTTTATGTGTTCCTATGAGATGACTCTGTTGTTTATTTACAGTTTTCATGGACTGCATATTAAAAACAAATGCAATATTATACTCCAGTCCATTATTTCATGGATAGGATTACTTAAGATGAAACTAAAAGAAGGGAAGAGATTTAAAGAAAAATACTGAATCGGTGCCTGGATGGCTCAGTCGGTTAAGTGTCCAGCTCTTGATTTCGGCTCAGGTCGTGATCTCAGGGTCATGGGATTGAGCCCCTCATCCATCTCCTCACTCAGCAGGGAATCTGCTTGAGATTCTCTCTCCCTCTTTCCCTCTGCTTCTCCCCCACACATGTATGCATGTGTACTCAAACATATGTTCTCTCCCTCTCAAAAAAAAATCTTTAAAAAAAAGAAAAATGCTGTATATAATAAATGCTATAAATATTGAAATATAAATACTATAACATCTGATATAACATATGATACTATTGTAATATATTTCATAGGAATTATATATATTTTATATAACATTCCAAATATATTGTATAATATACAACATGTAATTACTGTGTCAGGTTTTACTTAGTGTAGTTCTAGAATATATTGTATTACTGTATATGCAATAAACTGTCACAGTATGATACATGAGTATATATTGTACAAGTAGCAATGTATGCTATATATATTACATATTAGAGGTAATACATTGCATATTATATTAACCACAATATAATATGAAATATAGTGTATAACATAAATAATATAAATATAGTAATTAAATGTAATAGAGTAAGTAAATTAAGTCAAAGTTCAGGAAACACAGAACTAAGGCATTTGAGAGAAAGTTATCAGAAAGCAGCAGTAATGCAAAAGGCAGTAAGGAGCATACAGTCTTTAGAATTCTATGACTCCACTGGGTTGGGGGAGGGGTGGGGAGGAGTGAGGAGGAGTCAGGTCCCTCCCTGGAACCCAAGGAGGTTAGGGGACCCTTGGCTAGGAAAACAAAATGTAGGGCAAGGAGGAGTGGGCCAGCAGGCTACTGAGGGGGGAGCAGCTTATCTACAGGACATAGAACTTTAAACAGGAGGGAAGAGGAAAAAGCAAATTAATCAACTATTCATTCCAGACCTAAAGAAAAAATTCTAGAAATCCAGACCTAAAGAGAAAACCAACATTCTTTTTTTTTTTTTTTAAGATTTATTTATTTATTTGACAGAGAGAGAGAGACAGTGAGAGAGGGAACACAAGCAGGGGGAGTGGGAGAGGGAGAAACAGGCTTCTCGCCAAGCAGGGAGCCCGATGTGGGGCTCGATCCCAGGACCCTGGGATCATGACCTGAGCAGAAGGCCAACGCTTAATGACTGAGCCACCCAGGTGCCCCAAAAAACAACATTCTTTACAGCTTTCCAATTTCATATGTGTTTTTCCCCCCCCCTGGTAAAATACCAAATTAGAAAACAGTCGACTCTACAACCCGTTTCCAAATAGGAGCCAAATGAGCCTCCCTTCCTTGACTGAGGCCAGCGCCAACCCCAGTGTCTTGAACCTAACACCACCCCCAGGCCCAGCCTCCATGAGCCTAAGTTATGAGGCCACCGAGATGCCAAAAGACCAGCATCCCATTACTGGCCTCCTTCAGGCAAGACCTTCAGCCCCAAGGCTCCTGTTCAGACTCCCCATGAAAGCAGTTCCTACTACAGCCATTCTACTCAGCCAGGTGGATCCTAATTCCAGTATGCCATTTCACCTCAACCCCAAAAGTACAACACTCCCAGGGATCCAGAGGACTTGGGTCCCTGCTGAAGACCTTCCTCGACAGAACTCACCTGCAGGTTGTGAGCAGGTCCACCTGAACCTCTGTTGGTCTACCTGAACCTCTGTTCACCACATCCCTTAATAAGCATAAAATCACCGCAAAGGCTAAAATAGTTTGTTTTGTTTTGTTTTAAGTAGGCTCCATACCCACTATGGAGCCCCACGTGGGGCTTGAACTCACATCCCTCAGTTAGCATCCCTGGGATTAAGGGCTGGATGCTTAACTGACTGAGCCATCCAGGCGCCCCTAAACTAGCTTTTGATGTCAAGGCAGAAGAAACACTGCGGCATGTACCATTCCCTGCCCTCACTGACCGTCCTGTTCTCCAACTCAAGGACTGGCTGAACAGCAATGAGCAGCGTAAATATTTTTTACTTTGCAGTCATCCGTCTCTGGTGCAACAACCCCAGTCTGCTGCTGTAGCAGAAGCCACCATATACAGTTGGTGAGCTAATGGGTATGGCTGTGTTCCAATAAAACTTTGTTTATAGGAACAGGCAGGTGAGACTTGCCCAGGAGGCCATATTTGGCCCAGGGCTATTGTTTACCAACCTCCTGCCTTAACTAATCAAGTATTTGCTTTCTCTGCCCAGATTCGCCCTCATCAGAACCTGGTTCCGGCTGCCTTAAAATACATAACCTTCCCCCATCTCCACTGGGAGACCCTCCAGAACTCTAGGTTCCATCTCCCTGCCACCGCTGTGGTCTTTTCCTAATAATAGTCATGATGGAAGAGTAGAAATAGAGCTAGCATTTCCTGAATGGCTGATTACAATGTGTCAGTATTACCCTAGGTCCTTCATAAACCCTGTCTCAACAAATTCTCAAGACCACCTAATGAGATGGGTCTAAGTATCATCTCCATTCTATAGGCACAGAAACTGAGGCTGAGGGGGACAGTTTTCTTTCCGTGGTCATGCAGGGTGAAGTCACGTTATTCTTCCCATCTGTCTGGATGCAGAGGTAGAACTCTTAGCCATTCTCCTGGGCTGCTTCTCCTGAGCGCATGTCTAGACAGAAGGTGTTTGCCAATGGCTGCTCCTACCCTATCCTCTGGAGGGGGGGCCCCTTTCTGTGTTGCCACCTGCACCCCTGTAGGACCGCGACAGCCCCCATTCCCCCAAGTAGAATCTTCCCCTCCAGGCAGTGGCTCTTCTACTTTTCACAAAGTTTTTTAACAGGCAACATAAATACGATGGCCAGATATGGCCCCACCAGGACCAGAAAATGTTCTCTCAGTAAGCCTGTATAGTACGTGTGCCTGTATGTCCTCCCTCCAACAGCAGGGATGCCTCCCAGGGTATCAGAGATCAGTGTGTATCTGAGACTCATCCCTTAGGACCGGAGTCAGCTAGGGAATCCTGCTTGCTTGCCTGGGCTGGAAATCTCAAAACACAGCATGTGTTCCCCCAGAATATTCCCAAATGGAAACAAGGCTAGGAGAGCGGAGAAGAATGGGTAATGTAAACACATCCAGCTGGGGCTTGGGGGATTGCTGGGTAGCAAAGGCTGCTCCTCCGAAGAAGGGATCCAGCAGGCTAATTTAAAACAAAGTCAATGAGATGATTTTAAAATCCTGCTCTTCTTCTCGGTCAAGAGGGACACATTTGTAGCACTTCATTGGAATGGCCCCCCATTATGATTAAGAGAAAGAGGATTAAAATCATTGACTGCTTTGACCCCACTGGAAATGGACAGGTCATCACAACACCACTAGAGGACAGAAGAAATGAGCAAATTAATAATAATTCACACTCAGCCTGGGAATGCAGCTAGAGCACACATCACAGGGGGCTGGGAGCTCACCAGCCACATCCCACCAACCTCCCAAGCCTCTCCCCTTGCAATTGCTGAATGTGTTCCCCTGTGGCAATGCATCCTCATTCAGGTCTTGAAAATGGGCCTTCATCCCGCCCTGCATCCCGTTGAGCATCTCCCTGTGGCCATGTACGCTTCTGCCCAATGGTGCCGAGACCTTTTCCTGCAGGACACACATTTGCCACTGACTGCGCTGTGTGGTCTCCACAAGGATGTTCTGGCATGGGCTAGAGGAACCAAGTACTATCCACATGTCTGCTCTCCCTCTGTGGGCAGTTACATAAAGCTGCAATGAGCCGGACTTGGATAAATTATTTTGAAATAGCTGTCAGTGAAGCAATCGGTGTACCAAGCATCAGACTAAGCAACACCATGAACATGACAGTGAGTGGGCTGCGTCTTCATCCCCCAGTGCAAGGGACATCCAAGGGACACATTTGCAGTAGAAAGCAGAATCCAGGCAAACACAACTGACAAGTAGGTGTGGTTATCACAAAGAATAAAGGAGAGTGTGTAAAACAGATACGTTGAAGATAAATAAAAGAATCCAGAAGATGGACCCTTTCTAAAAATGCTATAAGGAATCTATAAGAGCACATCAGTCAGTGAGTTCCAAATCAAAAAAAAAATTTTTTAAGTATTTTTCAGGGATGCCTGGGTGGCTCAGTTGGTTAAGTATCTGCCTTTGGCTTGGGTTATGATCCCAGAGTCCTGGGATCGAGTCCTACATCAGGCTCCTTGCTCAGTGGGGAGCCTGTTTCTCCCTCTGCCTGCTGCTCTCCCTGCTTATGCTCTCTCTCTCTCTGACAAATAAATAAATAAAATCTTTTTAAAAGTAGTTTTCATCCCTAAATACAAGTGCTATGGTTTCCTCTGCCCACGCCCACCCAAAAAAACAAGCAAATAGAGATTTCTCTTTGTACCATTACTGCTGATTTGTGAAAGTGTGGCCAAAAACACTTTCATTAAGCATCCTTTTTGAAATTGACAAATAAGAACAAATAGTGAAGTTCTGGACTGAAATACTAATGAGAAAGAAGTAAAAGGTCTGTTGAAATTATTTTTCAACAGCAGCATTAACATCTGAAACGTCAGCCACAGGTTGAAGCAGTGAGCTAAAGCTTTTAATTCACAGCGTATTCAGCTAAATAATTGTATTTCAAGTCGATCTCACTTGCAGAAACAGAGAGCAGCTCATGCTCTTTGACATAAGAACTTTTCCCCCAGTTATGGGAAGAGTTAGCAATATGAAAACGAACCTATGGCAAGTTTCTAAAAGCCAAAACTGTTAGCCTTAAAATTGCATCACTAGGTCCACAGAAGTGGGTTTTCAGTCAAAAGCTTTGCTTGGGTGTATGTCTAGAAGTAGAAGATACGCTTTTGGAAAAAGCATGAGAGGGCTATTACAAACCCCACGGCTATTATGCATGTCATTTCAATAAAACTCAGACTGATTATTTTTCAATATTTTAAATAATCCCTGACCTTAAGAATAAATCCAATACTAAGACACAATGTCCCTTAGCTACTTAGCAAAAAAATTAAGCGGCCTAAGAGTTAGTACCCATGCATTTATGAACCCTCACGACAGTAGACGCTACTCTCAGGAAAGGACTATCCAAGGTCAAAACCACAAAAAACCCATGATAGTTGATTCAGTATGTTTGTGTCAAAACCAATATTCAACTACTACACAGAACTTCCCAGGAAGACCAAAGCTCCCAGAAGGAAAGAAGGCTACCTCGGTGACCATACAAATCTCAGTACTCAGATAACTTGGCAACAACTCCCTCTTACCACCGACTGGATAAAACCAGTACAGAGAAATGCATTATTAGGCAAATATGCTCGGAATATTCCACAAAGGCAAAGGACAAATCAGTGCTATAGGACACCAGCTGTCAAAACTTATTGACAACAGCTCAGTTCAATGTTTAGCAAGTCTGAATCCCGGTGCATTTCATAGATTCAAAGAGCCGAGTCCAAAGCACACCCATCGATAACATGTTGTTCAAAAAGAAGAGTGGCGTAACACCGACTCAACTAATGATTATTTGACATAGAACAGGAGAGAAGATGCAAGGTCTCTGAGAAAAAGTCAGTCCAGTCACAGCACCAGGAATATCTGGAGATGTTACTAGTCATACTGACAACACACCAATTCTCCATCCCTTCAGATCACTTTCTCCAAGCACCGTGGTTGGGAGTGTTGATGTACGAAACCAAACCCTTGCCAGAGACAAATCCAGTGCAGAAAAGAACAAGGGCTTTTGATTTTCCTAACCCGTAGCCCTACAGGGAAGAGGAACTGGAAGGCTGTCAATTACAGTCCTTTACACACCTGCCTTTGGCTGTTTACTACCTCGGTGCCTTTCAGCAGGGGGTTAATACCAGAACTTTCCATTATCCAAAGGATTCCCTGTGCTTAGTTTTCAGAGCACCTCACTTAACTCTTTTAAGTCACCAGGGTCCTAATTAGTGATGAGGAGATGCCATCAGCTAGGACCTGGATGCGTGAAGGAGTTAATGGAGCTCACAAACAGCCTTACTTTGGTTTATGGGGGAAATGGCTGTTCTGGTAAACACTGTCAGCCATAACGTTATAGTCCTTAAACACTTGTTAACAGACCTCAAACCTACCAGACAAAATGAACACTTATCTTCTCGGGGAGCCAACTTGCCCGAAGGGAATGGGTAAATAACTCAGTTAAACAAAAAAACAAAACAAAACAAACAAACAAACAAAAATATATATATATATGCTGCCCTCAGTAGATAATCATAACTTTAATTTTTTAAAAAAAGTGAACACACAGACACAGACACATTCTAGATTGTTAAACTAATAAACACCATTCAAATGCCTACCATTTTTTTTTTCCTGTTCCCATCCATAAGACTTGTAAAAAAGAGGGGGGGAAAAAAAAAAGAAATCACTGTTTTATAAAGCCCAAGAGAGGCTAGGCTCCAATTCCTTCCCTTCACCCCAACTAACTCCAAAACACTTAATAACCTGAAGCTGATACCTACATTGCCCTCACCATAGGCCAGTCAGGGTTCCAAGTGCTTTACTTAGGTATATATGTATTTATATATTTTTTATATATATATATCTTTATATATATATTTATTTATATGCATATGTATTTATATATTTTTACATATGTAAAAAACTATATAATTATATATAATACAAATTTATAAAATATACATAAACATAAAAATATATAAATATATAATGTATATATAAGTATATATATATTACCTCCTATAATCCTCCTAACAACGTGATGAGAGACACTCTAGATTCCCCATTTTAGAGACAAGGATACTGAAGTACAGAGAGATGCAGTAACTTGTCCAAGGTCACACAGCTAATTAGTGACAGAGCTGGGTATGAGCCCAGACACAATGGCCCCAGAGGCGAGTGCACAAAGGCAATGCTGCAGAACAAACAGTAAACAACCCAAAGGAGAGTCTGATGGCTCCTCTGCTCAGCGGGAAAGTTCACAGAGAAAAACTTCAGAAATTATGATTTTTTACAGCTTCTTATAATTTTAAAAAAAACAAAACAAAACAAAAAACCCTGGGAATATTTGGGGACAAGTTATCTGCCAATAGAGGCGCTCACACTGTTTCTACATCAACGTTAATTGTTAAACAGGGATATCCTTTACAAACCTGGTTAGCTAGCAATTTAGAAACCAAGATCATGGGGACACAAGAAGACAAGGCCATGACAGAGAAGGAAAGTCCCAGACTCACGAGGTAGTACAGTCATCAAAATACTAACCAGTAAATGAAACCAAGACACTCCAGAAAACACTAAATGTGGTTGTCTGTAACCACTTTAAAAATGAAAGGCCTGATAGAAACTTTGGAGGGACAATTGAAAAAACTGACAAATGTCTTAAATAATATCCTTGACCTCCATAACATCCCTCTTTGGCAATTTTTCCTTAAGAAATCATCAGAGAGGCTCCCAAAGGCTCATCTGAGATAGTACGCATTATAGAAAGGATTTTAACGGCACCTGGCTGGCTCAGTAGGGGGAGTAAGTTTGAGCCCCAAGCTTGGCTGTAGAGACTACTTAAAAATACAATCTTAAAAGAAAATTGTAATAGGTTTTTTTTTTTTTTTTTTTTTTTTTACTTCTTAAGTGTCTAAAGTAAGGGAAAGGATTAAATTGATTACAGCCATAGGATGGGGGAAAAAATGGATCTATTAAGAATGTTTATTGGTAGGAACCTGGCTGGCTCAGTTGGTTAAGCATCACTTTCAGCTCAGGTCATGATCTCAGGTCCTGGGATCAAGCCCAGCATTGGGCTCTCTGCTCAGCAGGGAATCTTTTTCTCCCTCTCCCTCTGCCTCTTCCCCTGCTCATGTTCTCCCTCTCTCTCCCACATACTCTCTCTCAAGTAAATAAATAAAATCTTTTCAGAGTCCATCGTCTCTCATGGTTCACCTCCCCTTCCAATCTGAGGGTTTTGAAGGGGCGGGGAGGTGGGAGGTCGGGGTACCAGGTGGTGGGTATTATAGAGGGCACGGATTGCATGGAGCACTGGGTGTGGTAAAACAAACAAACAAACAAACACAATGAATACTGTTATGCTGAAAATAATAAAAAAAATTTTTAAAAATAAAAATAAATAGATAAATAAATAAATAAATAAATAAAATCAATCTTTTAAAAAAGAAGAAGAATGTGTAACGGCCTGGGGAAATCAACCCAAAATCACACGAAAAAGAATTGCAAATTTCTTTCTACAGATACATAGCAAATACCATGTCCACTTACTTTGTGGTGTAAATACATTAGAACCAAATAATTATTATCCCTGGGTGGTGAGACGACACTAAGATTCCTTCCCGTGTTTTCCAGGTTTTACCAATTTTCTAATATGAAGCATTACTAACTGAAATTTCGAAAATGAAATTTTTAAGAGGAAAGGCATCTGGTCACGAAGCCTACACCACAATGCTTAAGATAACAAGTACATCAGTCTTTTTTCCGTCTTGGATATTGCTAACAGACGGGGAGATCACAAGATTACAGTTCTCACAGAACACGGGGATTCAGTGAGGGATATGACAGTCCTCGTGACATTCTGGTAGAGGAACGTGGGCTGGCTGATAGTCAGGGTTCAAGGAGTTGTCGTTACTTGAAAGGCTGTACCAAATATCATGAATGAGCAGATGTCTCAGAGCAAAAAAACGCCCTACTTCTGAGCTCTGACCGTGGCCCTTGAACCCAGGCTTTGCACACAGGTTCCCAAGGTCCATTTTCCAGACTCACGGCTTAGCCAGGAGCCTGAGAGAAGCATTAATCGTGTCAATGGCCTGTGTGCAAACCAGGTAGGGCCACTAATATTGATCACATTTCTGGAACAGAATTATGTGCAAATTTGGGTATTGCCAACAGAACAACTCTATTAATGAGTCCGTACACAGCATTTTCTGTACCTAAACAAGTGTTTGTCAAGTAAGCACTGGGATTATGAGTCAAATAACTCAGACAGGCTGAAACCCAGGTCTGAAACCAAGATGCTACCGAAGAGGGTCAGTAAATGGGAAGCCATACACTTAGTTCAATAAAAATTTTTACAAGTCTTATATGGCAACAGTTCGCATGAAGCAATGACCATTTTAGACCAGTAACAGTGAGTATCCGGTATGCATCTTTGATGAAAGGAAGTAAGAATCCCATCTGAAAGTCTTGGGTACTTTCCTAACTTTCTAGTTGGAAAAGGGAATTCAGCAAAACAGTTAAGGACAGATGAATACCATCAGGGACATTATAAGTCTGATCAGGAACATTCAAAGAAACTAGGACTATTTAATTAGGAGGGCATTTAAGGGGAACTAACCAATGTTTCAATGTTCGCTCTGTGATTCTGTGAAGGGGGCGGGAGATCAATTTATTCTGCTCTACTAGAAACTGCAGTCTATCTTCTGTTGCTCTCTCTCCACTGAAACTGTGCCTCAAAGTCAGCAATGACCTTCAATTGGTCCAATCCAAAAGGCACTCCTCTACCCTGTTTTAACAGGCTTCATTGCATGGGATACATAGCACTGAGCCCCCCCCCCCGCCCCTTACAACAGTGCCCATCTCCACAGTGGGGATAATTCATCCCATCTCTTTTATTCCTCCTTTACACAACCTCTAGATGTCCCGGGCGGATCAACTTTTGGCGTTCTTCTCATCTTTATTCTCACTCAACGACTTTATCAATTCCTGTGGATTTAAACAGCCTCTATGCTGAAGGCACCCATTTAAATCTCCATTAGACTCTTCCTCTGAACCCTAAGCTTCCCCTATATAATCAGAAACCTCTCCAATGGATTCTGCCAATGCAAACTCTTGCGTCCACGTCCTCCACCCTTCACTGTGGGTCTTCCCCTCTCAGCTCCATATACGCCATTGCTTCAGCTGGAACCCCTGGATCCATCTCTGTGACCTCCCTTGGCCTCACCTGTCACATCCCGTCCCCTGCTAGGAAGTCTGCTCTACCTCCAACATGGGTCTCAAGTCAGACCTGTCCATGCCCCCACCGCTGTTAACCCAGCCAAATGAGCATCACTTTTCTCTACAATGGGGCTGGTCAAGACCTTCCTTGTCATCTTCATGCCAGTCTTCTCAGAACACCAGCAAAACTTCTGCCCAAACCGTATGTTGGATCATGACTCTTCCATGCTCTAAAACAAATCAACTCTTTAATGACTTCCCTACTCTATGCTTTTTCAAGGGATGGAGGGGGAAGAAAAGGAAATCCCCAAATCCTTATCATGGCCTCAAGACCCTTCAATATCAGAGTCCCACATCCTCTCTTGGTCTGCCCAGGACCAATCTCCTGTTCTTCCCCGGCTTAGGCCACATCAGTTTTCTCTCATTTGTTTAAGTACAGGAACCTCCTCTGGGTCACAAGGCCTGAACACAAATTGTTCCCACAGACTCTGCCAGTTGCTGACAATGTCTTTTCTTATAGGTCTCAGTTGCAAAGTCAAATCCTTGGACAATGCTCCTGAGCACTGGTCTGATGTGAAACCACCCCCTCCATACCTCCAAGTATTTTCTAGCTCAGCCCTTTCTATCCCCTCATAACATTGACCATAACTTCCTGGGACTGTGTTGCTTAAAGTCTGCCTCTCTCCTGAACCCTGCATCCTTGGAATGTCAGTTACAAGAAGCCAGGGACCTTCCCATCTTCTTCTCCATCCTAACTGCAAAGTTCAAAAACTGTGAAAATGTTGAGTGTGGAAGAAATAAAACCAGGCTTTACCTCAACGTAAAGAAAATCTTCCTAAAAAATAAGAGTGGGCCTTGGAACAGAGAGCCTCGGACAGGGGGACTGTCTGCCAATCATGGGAAGAGGGTCCAAGCAGAAGAGTGGGTGACCACTTTTATCTGAGATGACATAAAGGGATTTCCCAGGCTGGGTGGGATGCTGGGCCTGATCATTCCCTCCACGCACTTTCTAGTTTCATAAATAGCATTTGTAAGGAGTTTCAGGGTAAAAATAGACTCCCAAAGTAGCAGACATCCTATTATTTTTTTCTTGCATGGAAATTCATTCTCAAGTAGCCCCATAAAACTGCTTTATAACCTGACCATAAGTAACTTCCTGGGGTGGAATCAAGGCAGGCTCCCTCTGCGTGCCCCGCTAGATATGGTCTGGGACGTTAATAGCCCCCGGTGCCCTTCTTTCCACGCTGCCTGAAACGTGGCCCAGAAACACGCTGGGGCAGACCAAGGAAACCCATTTGCGGTAAACCTGAAGTTGCACCCTTCCACTCATTTGTGATGCTGCTCTGTAAACACACCAGGGTCACTTTATTTAGCGTCACACCCATTAATAATGCAGAGATCTTCACACGGGCAGGCAGGGAAAATTAGTCCTGAGTGATTTCGTTACTACAGTGTCGACACGAAGTCAAAGCGACTGAGAGTCCCATTACAACTAATGTCGGAGCCACTGGCCACGGACCTATCAGCCATGGAGCTAACCACCAGGGCCATTCAGGCAAATTTCCCACATCCCCATCTTCTGGAGTCTCACAGCGAACCTGCAATTCTCATCTATCTCGCTGACAAGAGCAGAAACCTAAAGACCAACTGAAGATACCCTCCTTCTAACTTTGCAGCTTCCTCCATCTCTACAGTTTTTGAGGTTTAAAAAAAACAAAAAACAAAAAATCTAAAGTGTGGCAATGATGGGTGTCTGGTGGCCTCTATCCAGAGACCGTTAAATTTGTCAGCAGATCAAACAAGGCACTCCCAGATATCACAGGTTGTTGCAAATAAGCCTATGAGCTCATGAGATTTTTCCTTCATTTTTTTTCTCCAAAAAAAATTTTTTTTCAGGCAAATCAACTTTTTTAGACTTTAGAAAGCCAAAGCTGTTTAAAATTCCTTTTAAAAAATAATATCCGGGGTTAACAGTGCTGTGGAGGGATAATGTGTGGAGACACGCGAAATGTGAACTCTTCTGGAAGGGCTGATGGGCCACACCTTTCCACTGAAAACAAAAACACCCTTGGATTCAGTGATCTGGCTGCTGGATAGTTACCACAGGCATGTACTCTAATGAGTTGCTTAAAACGAGTACACGAGAACGTTCACTGGTAGTACTGCTTATAATAGCAAAAATCTAGAACACTCGAAATGCCTACGAGTTAACCGCAGCCCATCCATAAAATAGGCTTTATGCAGGTGCTAAAAGAAAATGAGACAGGTCTCTCTAGGTGCTGAGGAAGAAAAACCTCCAAGATCTCTCAGCGAACACAAGCTAGGTTTGCCTGTGTCTAAACACATCTAAAAGTTCAATTCTGAAAACTCCAGAAGAGTCTACGAGAAACTTCAAAGCAGATGCCCCTCAGGCAAAGGTCGGAAAGGACAGAGAACAAGACTATTGTGTTTCTTTGAAACTCTTCCGTACTGCTTGTTCTTACTATATGTACTGTTACTGTATCCATAAGAATAATAGCTAGATGCCGTATTATCTGCACAGTCTGGAAGCATCTACTTGCTTTCTGTAGGAGTGGGAAAGTGAGCATCCTTTTCCAGGTTCCACAGGCAAACCAGAGTCTTACTAAGTGGGTGCCTTTCCACTCCACGCCAATCAGAGCCTTCAGATGTTGCCAAGGCCCTTGCCCTCCGTCCCTCACTCCTTCCTTTGTGTGGCCTAGAAGCATGAGTAAAGAGAAAGTTTAATTTCTGTTCTTGCACTTTGAGATCGATGTCCTCCATCGCTGAAAAGCTAACTGGGAAGAGAAGGAATTCTCCCGTTGCAAGACATACCGAAGAATAACCAGCGTTTCCTCTGACGCTCAGTATTACGTAATTATATCGTTCCCAAGACAAAATCAAACAAAAACGTGTTTAACTTTAAAGTATGTACCAGCCCTTCTTCCAAATCCCATGAGAACTGGGAAGATCAAGGTCCAAGGGGCTTTCTTTCCTGATTTAGAATCCTGTATTTGTCTCTCTCAAAATACTACACAACGATGTCAACTGAAATTGCTTCCGCATGAGAAACTGACAAGATGGAAGGGAAATCTAGATTCAAATTTTCTGATGTTGAAGATCTTAAAGAGTATTGGACTGTGTACTTGCCCCATCCAAGACATACTCCCAATCTCACAGAGAACGAGGAGTGGCAAAAAGGAAAGTGAGAGAACACCATGATTCTGTTTTTCCTACTATTTGACCGGAGACATGAGAAGAAAAAGCCACTTATTTAGTATCGAGTGACCTTTCCAAATCACATAAAAACAATCCCCAGAGTGTTCTTCCTTCATAGGAAGACCACGATACCTAGGCATTTACTGAAGTTTTTTCCTGACTCATCCTTCATTCACGGATGGGTTTTTGTTCTTGCTTATTTTTCTTGTCATTG
Organism: Mustela nigripes; assembly: GCF_022355385.1. Lineage (NCBI taxonomy): Eukaryota > Metazoa > Chordata > Mammalia > Carnivora > Mustelidae > Mustela > Mustela nigripes. Next base: position 145,105,019 of record NC_081568.1, read on the forward strand.
CTTTGGCTTTACTGATGGATATAGAAAGTAAAGCCAAATGTCTACTGGAAAAAACTCTAACATCTACTGAGCCGAAAAACTGCTCCCACTAAATCTGATTTTGTATAAGTGTTGTGACGCATACACACGGTGACTTCAGTTTTGGTTGGGGACGGGGCATTCAAGTAATTAGTGAAATGCAGAGTAAAGCCTGGTGCATTGAGCTGTCTGTGGTCCTGAAAAAGGACACCAAGGCTGCAATGTACTGAGCTCTGTTCTTTCAAAGCCTCCTCATGGCCCTATTTTAATTCAGGCACTTCCGACCATGACTCACCTGAACTGTCTTATTTTGCCAGAGCATGTATAAACATTTTATAAAAGGTCACACCGACTTGCTTTCCAAGGTTCTCCATGGAAATGTCAGGGCCTCCCCAAGCTTCGTTAAGCCATTCCGGAGGACAGAGAGCCAGGACGTTGGCTAAGACACTTAACACATCCTATCATGTACCAGAAAGCCACACTTAGCTAGCTCTCGCTACCCAATCACCATGCTGGTAGGCTAAACAGAAAAAGGAAAAAAAAAAAAAAAAAAACATGTCATTTTAGATGACATGCTACCTCCAAAGACAGGCTCTGGTTGGCAATACTTAGTTCCACTCACAGCTACTCAGGATGTTTGGAATTGTTAATAGTAAACTGAGAAGTGACTTTTCGCTTAAAACTTAGGAAAGAAATATACCTACATCAGTGACATCAATAAGTTGAAAAGGTGGGGAGGCACAATGTTTCATTTTCCACACACAGATACACAAGCCTGTGCACTTGGGATTCAAGGTCAACTCTTTTGCCAACACGGCTGACTCTAATATCTGCATAAATTAATACAGATTTTTCTGGTGCCTGACTTCTAGTTCAGGGTCCTCAAGTTTATCTGGCCCTCTTCCACTTTCGACTTTTGTAAAAGCATCTCAGATAAGCGTTTGGAGCTTCAGCTTGGGAAAGAAATCCCCCTAGGGAAAACACAGAGAGAAAACGCTACAACCAAAACAACTGAATGATACTACCCAAGCATCAGTTTTGAAATTTAAGTGTGGCTGGTTCAACAGAAATTATGTATCATGTAAAATAAACTCAGTTTTGCAAACTTAACATTCTGGGATATTTACGTCACCCCAACGGTAGAGAAATTCACAGGGCTTGTAAGTTTTAGGGGAGCAGCACTTCTGTCACCCATGCTAAGGATCTTTCCATCAAAATACCTATGCATTTGTGCAACAGAAATAGTCCTCAAAATGAGCCAGCAAGTGCAATTCCAACCGTGAAAAATCTGTAAAAAAAAAGGAGTTCTTGTATTTTTATTAGTTTCTAGAAGTTTCAAGAGTTCTAACGTGGTATCAAAAAAGTTTTAATAATACCTAAGGGTGCTTGGGTGGCTCAGTGGGTTAAGCCTCTGCCTTTAGCTCAGGTCATGATCCTAAGGTCCGGGGATCAAGTCCCGCATGGGGCTCTCTGCTTGGTGGAAAGCCTGCTTCCCCCTCTCTCTGCCTGCCTCTCTGCCTATTTGTGATCTCTCTCTGTCAAATAAATAAATAAAATCTTTAAAAAAAAAAAAAACCAAAAACCTAACACTTGGTTACTCCTTGCAAATTCCTGTAAGTTATTTCAAAGGACCTTCCAATAATTCTTAAGAAGTCAGTGTCTTCAGGAAGATGCTTTGCCCTCGATGGGACTATCACCCAATGTCTCCTCGGCAAATGCTTGTTTAGCTCTGCACTTTTCAGAAGGAATAGACAGGTACGAAAGCTAATGCTCAATGAAAACACCAGCAAGTTCTCTTTCCAGCTAAATGAAGGAAAACCACTCCAGTTGCCGAGCAAAACAAAACAAAACAAAACAAGTTGTTTTAAGTTACTTGGTTTTTAAAAAATACCTGAGAAGATTTTACAATGACCTTTTAAATTCAACCTATTTGTAAACCAAATGTGTAGAGAGAAATCACGGACCCAAAAAATGCCCATATTTCTGGGCCTCTAGCAAGTAACCGAGCACAGCAGGAAGCTTTCTGGACTAGAAGCTGGAGGAGAGGGCCTGGGCCCACTCTGCCCTGTCTAGCTGTGCCATCTGGCAAGCTACTCCCCTATTCTGACTTCGGGCTCCCCGTCTGTAAACGGAGTCAGAAGACTATTCATTCTGTTTTGTTCCTCCCAGCTCTAAGTGTCTGCTCTTGGAAGTCAAAATGAGAAGATGCACTCATTATGGGTAAGCCACGTTGTGGTATCACTTAAGAATGTTTCAGGGAATCTCAGAAGCCCAGGATCACAAAACCCCAAATTACAACGGACCTCCCTGTAAACTATTAAGATGTTAGAGTTCTAGGGTGCATTCTCCTGGTTTCGCCAAGGCAGTTTGGTGACTTACCTCTAAATGGTCTCACTCTTTCCAATTCTCATTCGCTCGCTCACTTTCTCCCTTTGGAATGACACCGTTCAAAGTCTTTGCAAATGTGAAAGGAAGACGAAGTCTTACTTCATTCTCCCTGCTCCTTTGGGGTCATGGGCATGTTGGTTTGGCTTGCACCATAGTTAAAAATTGGTTTCTTCCATATTTGGTGTGAGCTTGCTAATGACTAACCTCACATTGACTTAACATAATTAATATTAAATTATTTAAGTGGGAAGTTCTATACGATGTTTTAAATTTAAAGGCGTCCTAAATGGCGTCTTTAAATGGAAAGCACCCTAAATTGAAGGGCTTAAAAGTTCCAACAAATAGTCAACAATTGTTTCCCCCCACAAAAAAAAAAAATCAGAAAATACATATTAGTGTAAATTCTAAACTGGCAAATCCCAACCTTACTTCATTTTTGAAAAGCCTAGTTCTTTTAATTCACAACCCTTAATATTCCTTGGACTGAAGGCTACAGCAAACTAAACAACTCCAAAGATGACCCATGAATTTTATACAAGTATTCTGAAATTGTCAGTAATAGCCAAATTCGACAATAGAGTTCCTGGCTGCATTTAAACAAAACATTTCCTAATAAGACTGCTCACCAGGGCAGTGGCCTTTGCTCTTAAATGACACTTTTTTTTTTTTTTAAGGGCAATGTAATGATTGCAGCTAAAAAAAAATATACCAAACCACCACATACACAGAATTTGTATTCTAACCTTAGGGCAGACTTTTTTTTTTCTTTAATGGCTGAAGATAAAGAGTTTGGATTTTTCTCATGTCTCATTTACATATATTAGCTAGGAATATCAGGAGCCTATTTTCTTCTTTCACTACATTACAGAAGAAGATACATAGAGAGGGACACTATCTTCCATAATGACGCACCCAGTGGGGATAGGCCTATCAAGCAAGAATTCCCGCTTACCCCACGGCTGAAGCCTACTACCTAACTGGCCTTAAGGAAATTTGGAGAACTAGATCGACCTGAAGAAGAGAGGGGAACATCTTAAGGGCTTAACAGGTACAACCCAGCCTGTTTACGTGCTGGGCTGTTTTGTTTTGAACTTCTTGAAAGAACAGGTCAGGTGCTGTAGCAAGACTACAGCGTGTGTCTTCTGTAACCTCAAGCAAGGACACGAGGGTTTGGAAAAAACTGCCTCGCGCTTCTCCAGGCGGGCGGCCGCGCTTTGGGTCATTCATAAATAGCGGAGTCTAAGTTACCTGTATTTCCCTGGCGTGGTACACGATGATCAGCCCAAGCAAGATGATTGTGGAGAGACTGATAAGGCATTTCAGAGCTAAGGAATACAGCGACGCCTGCAACACAGACAGAAGCACTTTTAAGAAACTAGCACTCTGAACCACCTTCCAGGGCCCCCGACCACCCCCAGCCCCTGAATATGAACTCCCAGGAGGAGGAGGATGGGGATGAGGGGAGTACCTGTCTTGGCTGTGGGATCCGTCAGCTCACTTGGCCTCTAAGGGAAGTGAGGAGAGGAGGGCAGGTGGATGGCTAGGGAGAGGGTCCGCGCCATGACATATGCCAGCGCAGATCCTGGCTCTCGAAACCCAGAGGAAGTTATCCCTGAGTTTAAGCACTCTGGGTTGAAAGGGGCCTCCTAAATTGCGAGCACCTGGAAAGCAACAGGGCTTGCTTTCCCCTACTGACTCCTGGAAACATTTATTTAATGTGCCTGAAGTCGCTGGGGCACTCACTGACTCCAGAACTTTGGCTGCGCGCAGAAAGGCTCTCTCTGTAGAGTTGCCTGGAGGATCAGGACAGCGCGTCCGAGCCGTGCTCGCCGTCCCGGCGGGCACCTGCCACCGTCCCGAGGAGGCTCGGGGCTGGCCGGCAAGAATTTCCCACCAGGGCCCATCCCAACCACCCGGCGTCCGGACCCCGCGGTCCCGGAAGGCTGTGCAAGCGGCTGCAGCGCCTACCTTGTCGTAGGCGCCCCACGACAGCTCGGTCTCGATGACCATGACCACGATGCCGAACATGCCGAAGATGAGCGCGTAGTCGCTGAGCCGCTTGCGCTTCTCGAACAGGGCGCGCCGGTGGCCCAGCTTGTAGCCGATGTTCTGGTTCTTCTTTTTGCTGGACTTGGTGCCACTGCTGCTGCCATGCCCGCTGCCGCCACCGCCGCCGCCGCCTCCAGCGCTGCCGCTGCCGCCGGCTCCGTAGAGCGCCAGGTTATTGGAGTTGTTGTGCTCCGGCTTAGACACCACGATCTCCGGGGCTGAGGACGAAGCGGCGGCCGCGGCGGCGGCTGCAGACGGGGAGGACGCGCCGCCACCTCCTCCGACCGACGCGGGGGGCTGTAAGGGCTGCGCCTCCGAGTCCATCTCGTGCAGGTTCCGGCGGGACGCGCTCAAGTTGCTGAGCGGCCGCATGACGCCCCCGTTGTACCTGCAGCTGCTCATGGCTATTTCGGTGAAGGGGTTGCTCTCGCGGCGCGCCTGGGGCTGGTGGTGCTGGTGGTGCGCCGGGTGCGGGTGGTGGTGGTGGTGCGAGAGCGGGGGCCCGGAGCCCAGGCTGCCGAGGCTGCCCGTGGGGCTGGCGGCGGGCTGCAGGCTGTGGCACTGGTGGTACTGGGAGGCGGACGCCGGCTGCTGCGTGTACTGCTGCCGGAGCGCACTGGCATGGCTGGACGGCGTCAGCTCGCTCACATTGAGCTGGCTGCCCCGGCGCGACGAGCAGCAGCAGCAGCACGACGAGCCCGACAGCGGCGAGGAGGTGCGGGTCCGGAAGGCGCCGCCGGGCGAGGAGGTGCGGAGCAGCAGGGACAGGTTATCCCCCGCCCCCGCCCCCGCCGCCGGGGCTCCGGAGGGGGCGCAGCTGTTGCACGGGAGGCATGGGCTGCTGCCGCCGCTGCCCGGCGGCTGGTGCGCGAGGTGCGGGTGGTGCTGAGGGTGCGGGAGGGACGCGAAGGGCGGGCACGGCTTGTCCTGGCTCTGTTGCTGCTGCTGGCAATGCAGGTGTGAGGAGCGCGGCGGCGGCGGCGGCTGCTCCGAGAAGAAGCCGCGCTGGAACTGCAATGGGGTTTCCATGTCAGGGCTGTTAAAGCTGCAGGGAGACCAGGCGGTGGTGCACCCTGCGCAATGCGTTATGGTCGGGAGCGGGGACTCCTGCTGCTGGTGCGAGGAAGGGCCCATGCCGGCTCCGGTAGAATCCAGGCGGCGAGTCCGATTGGTTGGGCGCACCAAAACAATGGGCATGACATCACCTGCGGGGACCGAGACCGAGTTTGCGGCGCGCGCGGCTTAGGGGAGCGTGTGTGAGAGAGAGGGATGGGGAGGAGGGAATCTGCAGGATGAGAACCCTGGGGGTGCGCAGGCCAGGGAGGAGTGAGGGCTGGGGGCCCCACCTGCTGATGGGGAGCGCCGGGGAGCACCACCGGGGATGGGGAGCCCCCAGACTGTGCAGCCGGGCTGCGGGGGAAGGGGCGAGAAGAAAGGGGCGTCCCTCCCTCCCTGCCCTCCTCGCCGCCGCCCCCCTAGCTCGTGCCGGACGCGCAGTCTAGATCACCTGCGCCGGGCACTGCAGCACGTTGGGCCACCCCAGCCGTGGGTCAGGCGCGGGGACAGTGCGGAACCCCTGCCATTTGTCCGCCCGCGTGCACGCCTCGTAGGGCTGCAGAACAGCAGCCCCCTCGCTGCACGCCCACCTCTCCCTGATCGTCCCGCGGAGAGTGGGCCGCCGGCTGCCCGCCAAAGAACTGCGGGGGCACCCGCTTTGGGAAAAAAAAGTTTGGCGGCTGGCTCCGCCAGTGCAGCAGGGTTTGGGGAGAACCTCGGGGCCTGAGCCCCGGTTTGGTCGCCTCGAGTTCAGAGCCAGTCCCGCGCCCCGATCTTCCCCAGTCGCTGGGCTCCGGCGCCCGGGAGTCGGGATTGGCTGCGCCGCGCTCCGGCCCGAGTGCGCCGCGGCGCGGGGAGGGTTAACCGCCTCGGCACCCGGGCCGGGGGAGGATGGGGGCGGGGCCGGAGGAGGGGATCCCCACCGTCCGCGGGAGGAGCCCGTGCGGGCTTCCCGGGTCCCCCTGGCGGGGGCGGAGGGCTTTCCCAGATACCGCCCGCTCACATTTGCGCCTTCTGCGGAACATGAGGGGCTGGCGCCCCCGGCCGCCGGGTCCCCGGGCTCGGGCGCTCAGGCCCTCTGGCCGCCCCAGTGGGTAGGTCCGCGGGCTTCTCCGGCGGTGGAGAGGCGGCTTGCTCGAGGGTCTGGGGGCTGCTCAGCGACCGCCGGCCGCCAGCGCCTCCTCTGTTCCTCTTCCTCCTCCCCACCTGCAAAGCACAGACACAAAGCAAAGGCGGGTCACAGATGCGCAAACCCCGGGCTTCTCCTCGGCCGTGCCCCGACTGCGGGTGGGAGAGGGGCCTGGCGCGGGCCGAGTCGCCACCGTTCGTTACAGAAATTATTAACAATGAAAACCCCGGCTGAGTGTCCACTCCCGGGCGGGTGCTGGAGTTTTGCTAGAATCAGGTGTAATTATTTACTTTCTAATAAACGGATAAAAATGGCAGTTTGAGGCTCACATATTTCCCGCAAAGTGCTCTTCTCTTAGGGGATATACCAACACAAAGCGGTAGGGGACCCTTTTCCGAGAATTGTTACTGCTCTATCTTGAGTGCTTCTCCTTCGTATTTCTTTGTACATGGAAATTCCAGGCTCCCCGAAAAGGACAGGAAAGGAACTAGCCAGCTAAATATTTGTTTCCATTGTAAATCGTAATTTAAATGCATGATTTTTATGATCGGGATTATAGTGAATTAGACCAAGAAATTAGAGCGTAAACAGATCACCCTCATTAGGTAATTGGAATTCTCAGCTGGATCCAATTTCTTGATATTCTACTCGGCAGCTGCCCTAAAGTTGCTCACCAGGTACCTTGTCCTAGGACTGTGTGTGAATGCGTTTTCAATACCATGGAGTGAATAATTCATTTTAGGATATCTTTTGGACATGGGTTAAACAATTTTAATTTTTTGTACGTGCAAAAAATCCAAAAGGGGAAGGGGGTGAGGGGAAGCACAGGTTGCTATTTGGCCCACAGCTCTCCATATAAGATAAAGAGTACTGTCAGAAATTTTATTTTTCAATAGTCTCAGTCAGGAGTAGAATTTGAATAGCTACAAAGTGGAGCCAGTATTTTATGTTTATACTCTGTCCTGATTTTTGGCAGTTCAACAAAACTTGCTTACTTACAAAGCTCATGGTAGCTGAGTAGCTAATGCAAGAATTGTGTGGGGCGCATGGCCATTAAAAACGATTCTAATGAGCTGACTTTGAAATTAACAAAGAAAGCTTCCAAATTAAGTTAGTCACCTCTGGTGTGAAAATTCAACGCAAGCACAAAATCAATCATACATTTATTTTCACTTCACTATATGCGGCTGAATTGAATGAAGAGTTTGATTCCTCCTTATGAATGAAATTCTTCAAGGGAGTGTAATCACAGGACATCAATACTTTCATAAATTTAGCTGAAAGATGACATCGATGCCTCCCCAAATATCACGATTGTTGCCAGCATCCAATTAGATATAAGGTTCTAGAATAATTCAAACACTGTAAGTAATGGCTACATTCTATGTATCAAACTGACTTTCTCAAACAGCAAGTTTAAGGCTTCAAACAGAGGGTTGCGTAAACTAATTAAAAGGGACAAAAGGTTGTGTCATTTGGCCTGTATATCTCTGTGCCTTGGTACGGGATTAGGTACAGTTCCATTAATCATATAGAAAAAAAGGGTGTTTACTAAGATTTATGACCATGATGTACAGAGTTTCCATTGGTCACAAAGGGGACTCAGGGGGAGGATGGGACCAACAGAGTAAGAATGATATGAAGATAGGACCCAGCATGAGGAATTGTCAGAATACCTAAAATCAGTTCATAGTGCTTCTTCCCCGCCAATATTAAAACAACAACAACCAAAAAAAACAAAACAAAACAAAACACAAAAAGCCTCATGAAATAATAATGTGAAACTCACTGTGACTGGAGAGAGAGAAGTCAATCAGATGTATATCATTGTTCTGTTTTAAGGAATCATCTGATCACACCCTCCATCCCCCCAAAATCACCTTGCTAATAAATGTCTGTTTGGAGAGTATGATAATCCTCTATCGGTATGATTATGGAAAACCACAGGATACCCCCCAACAATGTCATGTTTCATTTTTCATCTGTGTCGTTTGGGGCATTCCCACACTATTGGGTTATGTACGACAGGGGCACATTTAAGGAGTTTTTGTTTTCACCATTCCTCTCTTCTTATAAAATTAGCAAATGAATCGTAAACTTATATATAAACCTTTAAAATTCAGACACCGTAATTTTGCCCCTTTTTTCTATAAAGGATTATAGAGATACACGTGACCAAGCAGTCGGAGCAACAAAGACAGTGTTCTCCCACAGGGTTGGTGCTGTGTGCACAAGAGATAGTCATTTAAACCTGGAAGACCAAGGAGGGAAAGAGAGAAGGAGGAAAGGAAGAAAGTTTGAAACAAAAGTCGCAAAACAATGCCCTGTAACCTCTGACTAGAAGCTTTTGGAAAACGACCTTTGCTTCTCTTTCTACCGTTAAGATATATAGCGCTGGAATTTCTCTAGTTTAACACCAGAGGTCATACTCATCCACCAAATGCATTTTGAATCTCATCAATTAGTGGCCTCCCATTTCCAGCATCATTTATGAAAAATCACCTGGGTTTTTGTTTTTTTTTTCTCTAGACTAGAACACCCGGGTCCCCATATTTGTGGAATTTCAAGCTTGCACACATACAAAGAACACCGCCCGCCGCCCCCCCCCACCCAACACATACACTTAACATTGGTCTTAGAAGATCCATTTTCCCAGACCACATAGGGTCTTGGAAAAAGCTGCAGGTTTGCTCTCTGATCCCTTACTTGACTCAGATTTACATGATGCCATTGTTTATAATTCTCTTTTTCCTAGGAATTATTTGTGCTCTCTCTTTTTTTTAAAAGATTTTATTTATTTGACAGACAGGTCACAAGTAGGCAGTGCAACAGGCAGAGAGGGGGTGGGGGGAAGCAGGCTCCCTGCTGAGCAGAGAGGCCATTGCAGGGCTCCATCTCAGGACCCTGAGATCATGACCCTGCAGAAGGCAGAGGCTTAACCCACTGAGCCACCCACGCGCCCCACGTGCTCTCTCTCTCTCTTCATTGTTCCTTCAAAAGCAGGACTCCCCTGAATTTGGATGTTTCTGGTCTATTTCCAGGGGTAGGCAGAGCAACTGAGGCAGGGACCCACACTGAGAAGTCTAGAGGGAACTTTGAGCTACGAAGTCAATGTTTTTCTGAGACTTTCTTTTTTTCTTTGCCCAAGTGAGAAAGTTGTTGGGGGTTGCCAAACAGAGAGGTTGTGATAAGACACAGCCTCTCTGAACTTAGTTTACAAGGTGGTAAATATAAATGCGCAATTGGGGTCATATCAAGAGTTATGGAGTAGCACAATAAGAGTTATGGAGTAGCTAGGAGTAGCACAATAACAGGTCCACATTTCCCAAAACAGAACCATTAAAAGGCGATAAGAACAGATGTTTTTAAACCACAGACTGTCCTAAATTTGTAAGAGATAAACCACATTGGATCTGAAGAAAAGATTAGAATAATTTTTATATGTATTCTTTTTACTTCTGCATCATGATCAGAAAGTGTCAAGACCTGAATGAGCTTATTGGCGATGGCCTTGTTAATTTTTCTCCAGAATGCTATTATTCAGGGACTAATTATCATGTTGGAGCCTATTCATTGACTTTCCAAATTTTTTTCTATTCTCCTCTTCATTTCCAGCTAATTGGCATATCTGTCAAAGTCTCAGCAACTCCAGCAAAAAAAAAAAAAAAAAAAAAGAAAAGAAAAAAAAATGAAGCACGTACACTAGTTTTGCTAGAATTGAACCATGTTACATAATTAAACATGAATACCAGGTTAAAATTACTGACTAGGGGGGAGTCTTTTGAAAAAAATCTGCAATTTCATAAACCAATATCCTTGGCAGTTAGAACCACACATCCAAATCCAGAAAGTCATAAAAAAAAAAAAAAAAAAAAAAAAAAACCCAACCACCTAAAGGCAGCCCATTCTAGTTGAGAAAGTTTCTGCATTATTTTATTTGCATTTGCTAAGGATCCTTATGAGAGATAGGAAAGTTTTCCTTATCCTCTCCATCTCAAAGGTAAAGAGCTTAATGCAATCCAGGCAATCCAGTGCCCCAGGGTTCCCCAGGTCACACAGCTAACAAGGCAAGCCAGACTTCAAACGCAGCCTTCAGAGACCACCTGCTGAATCTGTTTTGCAGACTTCTAGCATTTCTTCCACAGCCACAGAATAACCCAATCGCTCTATGGACTCATACAGCCTGTCCTCCACTAGCAGTCCGGGAATGGACCGCAGGGGCTTGTCATTACCATTCACTTCCTTTCAATGGCCTCAGGGACATTTCCTCACTGGCATAGTTGGGATTCTGTGATTCCTGACTGCTGGTCTCTTGTGGACGTCATTTGATCAACAGAATAATTTATAAGGATCCAGTACAAGTGTGGATACAATGGCAGGGCTGTAGGCACGCAGGTCCAAGGTGCCTAATTAAAAAGTATAAAAAGTAGGGCGATTCTGGGCTGCTCGAAGAGTTTGCTGCCTACTTTGCAGTCTGGTCTGGCATTCCTTATTGTTGGCATCATCCGTCGAAGAAGCTGCAGGCCAGTGAAACGTATATATTGGCACTAACAGGCTCATTTTGTCTTTTTGTGAAATAAGGGGGATTCCCACGCTCAAGCTGCCTGCCCTGTGGCTTGGAGGAATTTGCCAGCAGCCCTGCAGGGACCCGGCCACCTGTGTTCTTGCCGCTTCTCCCATTATGCCAAAGAGTGGGGAGAACCGTGTCGCTAGATGAACCCCAAAGAGCCCCATAGGGAATTTTTCTACAAGCTGTTTTTTCGTTTGTTTGTTTTTCCTGGTATCTCCCCTATGGGTGTTCCTGCCCGGATCAGCTTGACACCAGACCGCACAGGACCCCCAGAAACGCGATCAAACCAGAGGGGTCCAATCTGGTGGGCACAGTGGGCCAAATTCACATTTTTCCTTCACTGTACTACAGTAACAAACTGAACTCTCCTCCCTAGGAGGCACCAAGACAGGAAACCCCCAACCACAACGGGAAGAAAACAGGATGGGGCTTAAGTTCCTGGAAATCCCCACCCCTTCCTGGGACCCAGGCTGATATCCAGCATCCCCACCCCCACCCTCCCACCCCACAGCCATATCATTTATACCCCCTCTGCCTCTTAGTGCCCTTGGAGCATGAGCTCCCTTCCTCCATTCTCTCTTTATTCTCTGGATAAATGACCTGCTTGCCACCAAAGACTGTTTTGTTCCCTGGCTATTTGGCCCTGAAAGGCACAGAGCAGGAAAGAAACTACAGGTTTGGTAACAACCAGAGAAAGGAAGTCAAGCTGTGGGCCACAGGAAGAGAGAAACTAAACATCTCACAGCCAGGGTAAAGAATCAGCAAAAACGGGAACAAAGATATGCAAAGCCATCCTTAAATAACGGAGGTCAAAGCTGCCCCTTGGTGATCCCAAATGTTCCAGGGTCGCTCAGTGCTGAAACAAAATGAAGCTACAAAAGTTTTGGAAAGTTTATTTTCCCTCCGAAATCCAATTTATTTCCCTATCATTATTTGGCCCTCTTTACAGGATTGGCGCTACCATGCCTTAGCTCTTCCCCCCGCCCCTCCCCCCCGTTTCCTGTTAACCCATTCCGGTGTGTTATTTATCACACCATCTGTTTTTTTCCTTTTGATTTTCTACCACTTGCCAAACAGCCTCAGGAAATCTATGTATCTCCCTTTGCCTATCTACATACTATCACCTCCCCGCTCCCAACTATTTATAAATCCCCATTCCCTAAGTAATTGCCTTAGGGCAAGGAGAGTGTTGGTGTCCACTTACAGGAAAGGAAAGAACCACAACTGGTTCTAAGTTCAATTAAACAGAACAGTGTCCTCAGCAACCCAACACACTAAATACTAATAAATCTTCTTGTTGAACAAAAACTTATCACAAAGGTACCGTGATCGAGATAGCCTGTCATGGAATGAGGATAGACATATACATCAGTGGAACGGAACTGAGAATCCAGAAACCTCCCTTTACCTTTATGGTCAACTGATGTTTGGTGAAGATGTCAAGACAATTCAATGGGGGTGCGATGGGCTTTTCAACAAGTGGACAGGATGTGGTAAAATTTGAAACCCCATATATTATTGATGGGAATGTAAAATGGTTCAGCTTCTCCGGAAAACAGTTTGGCAGTTCCTCAAAATACGAAATGTAAAGTTACTTTTCTTTTTTTTTTTTAATATTTATTTATTTATTAAGATTTTATTTATTTATTTGACAGAGATCACAAGTAGGCAGAGAGGCAGGCAGAGAGAGAGGAAGGGAAGCAGGTTCTCTGTTTTTTTGGCAGAGAGCCCAATGTGGGGCTCGATCCCAGGACCCTGGGATCATGACCTGAGCCAAAGGCAGAGGCTTTAACCCACTGAGCCACCCAGGCGCCCCTAAAGTTACTTTTCTAAGGAGCAATTCTTGTCCTAAGTAGATGCCCAAGAAAAATGCAAATACACATCTACAGAAAAAAAAAAAAAGTGTCCGTGGATGTTTAAGAGAAGGATGATTCAAAATAACAGCCTAGGGCTGGAAAGAATGCAAATGCCCATCTATGGCTGAGTGTGTAAAGGAAATGGGGTATGCTCTTACAATGCAATATTCTTCATCAATAAAAAGGGATAAAGTTCTGATGCTTTGCTACGACACGAAGGAGCCTTGAAAATGTGTAAAGGAAAGCCAGTCATAAAAGACCACACGTATGACTCCATCTATAGGAAACATCCAGGAGAGGCAAAGCTATAAACAATACATTACATTAGTGGTTATCCCAAGCACTAAATGGAGAGTCACTCTTAATACATACTCTGTTTCTTTTGGGTGAAAAAGATATTGAAAATGGGAAGATGATGGTCATTTAACTCCATGAATATACTGTCATTGATTAGACACTTTAAGTGGTTAAATGATATGGTATGTGAATCGTGTATCCAAAAGTTAAAAACAGATGGGAGAACTCTCCCAGCATAACTGGGTATGAATTAAAAGGAAAGGTATCAATGAAACAAAGGAATCAATTTAAAATGAATACTGGTGAAGCAACAATTGATCTATCAGGCTCAAGAAAAGCAGGAATAGGTTTTCCTCTGTGGCACGAGGGACTGTCAATCCGTGCATTTGAAGGCATTTAAGTTTCAAGACTTTTTTTCCTTGTGAGACACTCCCTGGCTGGGTCACATCCTAAGAATCTCATGGTTCAAGGAATATCCTAAGAAGAATTACAATTAAAAAAAAAAAGAGGAATTTCAATAGAAGAAGGAGCTGTGAGGCACCTTTAATTATGGAATGTACATTTCTCGTCCTGATATCTAAGAAACAGAGAAGGTATATTTTGTACTGAATTCCACAGTTAAAAAAAAAAAATTGCTGTGCTTTGAATGATCCTAACTGATGAAGGAATTCAAATTAACGTATTGTCCAAAGATGACTGGCAGTCCTTCCTGGCGGCCATTAATTACTTTTCCGTGTGATGTCTTAGCTCTATCGCCCTTAAGCTTAAAATACAATGAGACTGAAGCCTTTTGTAAGAGGTTGTCAGGGGCTGTTTTGGAAGTATAGGCTCTCGGGCTGGAGGGTTGGAAGCCCAAGTACGCTCCACACGCAGTCTGCAGCCTGTGGCTCAGCTGATTGAAGTCTACATCTTAAAGGACTCAGCAGTCAAGAAAACAGAGCCAGAGCCAGGCTCCAGGAGGTGGCACGGGTCTCATTTGGTATTGATGAGTGACTAGAGCTCCAGGATGAGACTCGCTTCAGCGCTCACTTCAAAAAGACAGAAGCCCTCTTCTGAAAGCCGAGACAATCCTGCAAAGCTGTCTCATGGAATTTGTCTGGGGACATTCAGAGGTGGGTATGAGAGCAGAGGAGTGCAAAATCCCCAACCGATTCCCGATCTTCTGGAAACGCTAATTTGCACATGGAGTTTCTTGTGTTTTTAGCCAAGATAAAACTCATGGTTTTGCTTACTGAGTGGATATTTTGCTAAGAGAAACAAAACAGAACAAACCTTAAAAAAAAAGAAAACTTTTTTAGTGGCACCGTAGACCATGGGGAAAAAAGATGTAGGAAAGAGGACACTCTGTTCTCGAAAATAAATTACATGAAGTGGACCAAACCATTGAAATAAGATTAACCAGAAAAGATTTTTCTAGGTTATTAGCAAACACAGTTCCGAGATAAAGGACTCTTGCATTTCCTGTTGTGGATTTGAGGATTTTGCTTATCCCAAGATCAGGGCTTGGAGGACACTAGAGAAAAAGCAGTCTTAAAATGAGCCTCACTTGGGATGCCTGGGTGGCCCAGTGGGTTAAGCTTCTGCCTTCAGCTTGGTTCATGATCTCAGGGTCCTGGGATAGAGCCCCACATCGGGCTCTCTGCTCAGCAGGGAACCTGCTACCTCCTTTCTCTCTGCCTGCCTCTCTGCCTTCTTGTGATCTCTGTCTGTCAAGTAAATAAATAAAATCTTTAAAAAAAAAAAAATGAGCCTTACTTATAAGTGGTAGAATCTTCCATAATTGGTTGGAGGGCCTCTGACCTCTCTCACCTGCTTGAGTGTTGGCCTATGTAGTTCCATTCAGAGGGCAGATATATAAGGTGGGCTGTAAGGAATGGCCTTTCACCTCACTTTTTAAAAAGATTTTATGTATTTGAGAGTGAGAGTGAGTGAAAGAGAGAGAGCACCAGCAGAGGGATGAGGCAGAGGGAGAAGCAGACTCCCCACCATGTGGGGCTTGATCTCAGGACCCTGGGATCATGACCTGAGGTGAAAGCAGACGCCTAACCAACTGAGACACCCAGGCACCCCATCACCTCCTTCTTTAAAAAATTTTTATTTTATTTTATTTTTTTAGTAATCTCTACACACAACGTGGGGCTTGAAGTCATAATCCTGTGATTTAGAGTCATAAGCTCTTCCCACTGAGCTAGGTAGGAAGGCCCCTTGTCCCTTTAACAAGCACCAGAGAAAATATTGTAGGTTTCTAGATCTCAGGCTGACGGCCCTTAGGAGACGTGTATGATCTCTTTTCTTCTGTTTTCTTTTCTTCTTCTCCTCCCTCGATTCCCCCTTTTTGTTCCTGAGAGGACAATGTGGATTCTCCTAGAAAGCAGCCTGCATTCTTCCAGGTTTAAAGAGGATCTTGGTTTCACAGTCAACAGAAGGGTTAAAGGAAAGAGAAGCATCTGATATTTCTGATAACGAACTAGAAGGACCCCAATTATCAGCAGACTGAAACAGGAAATAGGCAAGATGAAGAAGCATTAGCTTGTGATGACTACGGCAATGTGTAAGACACAGGTTATGTCCTCAAGAAGCTCAAAGGACTAGACCCTTGTTTCCTTCTCATTCATTTTTTTTTTAACTAGGAAAACTGAATCAAAGAAATGTTGAAGATGACCTTCTAAGCCTTCTTCGTGTAGCTAACACAACTAAGCCTTAAAAAACACATCTCACTAAATGTAAGAAATGAAACTACAGAAATACAGAAGATTAAAAAGGAGATCAAGTTTTATAATCTCAAGATACAGTTTCCCTGAGCAAATAACTAACAGCCATGAAGGAAAAGACAACTGATTTGAACATACAGCATTATGAAACATCCATAGGAACCAAAATCAAAAGCACAAGTGCTGTATTTAATAGACAGAGGATTAATATCAAGAACATTTTGGGGGGGTGCCTGGGTGGCTTAGTCCATTAAGCAGCCAAGTTTTTTTGTTTTTTTATTTAAAGATTTTATTTTTTATTTGACAAACAGATCACAAGTAGGCAGAGAGGCAGGCAGAGGGCAGGGTGGGGGGAAGCAGGCTCCTCACTGAGCAGAGAGCCAGATGCAGGGCTTGATCCCAGGACCCTGAGACCATGACCTGAGTCGAAGGCAGAGGCTTAACCCACTGAGCCACCCAGGCACCCCAAGCAGCCAAGTCTTATTTTCAGCTCAGGTCATAACCTCAGCAAGATCGAGCCCTGTATTATCTGGGTGCTGATTGTAGAGCCTGCTTGAGAGTGTCTCCCTCCTTGTCTCTCGGTCCCTCCCACTCCTCCAAAAAAAAATTGTTTTTAAAGATCTACGAAATTAGATAAAATGAAAGATAACATAAGTAATAATCATATTATTACTTAAATAAATAAGATAAAATGAAAAAACCAAACCAGATAGGGAAATAATAAAAGGCTATGAGTAAGCAACTCTAAGATAAATGGTCAGAGAAAGTAAAACTTCTGAATAATCAAACAAATGTAAATTGAAACAATTTTTTTTCTATTACACTGAATGATAATTATACATAATGCACTGGTAAAGATTCAAGAAACCAGCTTTTTCATACACCATCACACAGGAGTATAAATTGGAAAAATCTATGTGCTTTTGGGGGGAGAGGGGATTGTTTTATTTTGCTTTTTGTTGTTGTTGTTGTTTTTGTTTTGTTTTGTTTTTTAAAGATTTTTATTTATTTATCTGACAGAGATCACGAGTAGGCAGAGAGGCAGGCAGAGAGAGAGAGGAAGGGAAGCAGGCTCCCCGCTGAGCAGGGAGCCCGATGAGGGGCTCGATCCCAGGACCCTGAGATCATGACCTGAGCCGAAGGCAGAGGTTTAACCCACTGAGCCACCCAGGCACCCCTTGCTTTGTTTTCTTAATCAAAAAACAGACTCTTAGCTCTAGAGAACAAAAAGATGGCTACAAGAGGGGAGGCTGCTTGGGGGCCGGGTGAATTCCGTGATGGATGGGGATTAAGGATTACCATGATGAGCACTAAGTAATGTACAGAATTGTTGAATCACTGTATTGTACACCAGAAACTCATACAACATCGTATGGTAACTATACTGGAATTTTTTTTGAAATAAGCAAAATAAATTACCACCCCCCCCCGAAAAAAAAAGATCAGGTGGATTAAAACAGAAGTTTTTGTTATCTTAGTTTCTGTTAGAAATTCAGGTGCACCTTGGCTAGTTGGTTCCGGCTCTGAGTTTCTTATGAGGTTGAAGCTGGCTTCATAAAGGTGAGGATCAAGGGGCACCTAGGTGGCTCAGTTGGTTAAGGGGCTTCCTTCAGCTCAGGTCATGAGCCCAGGGTCCTAGAATCAAGTCCCACATCAGGCTCCCTGCTCAGTGGGGAACCTGCTTCTCCCTCTCCTTCTGCCTGCAGCTCCCCCTGCTTGTTTGCTCATCTTCTCCCTCTCCGTCTCTCTCACTGTCAAATATATAAAATCTTTAAAAAAAAAAAAAAAAAAGAACAAACGAAAAGGATGAAGTTCAAGATGGTCACTCATATGGTTGACAAGTTGGTGCTGGCTACCAACAGTCCTCAGTTCTTCACCACACGTACCTATCTGTAAGGCTTCTTAAGGATCATCATGACACTGTGGCTGGCTTTCTAAAAGCCAATTACTTAAGAGAGAGCAAGTGTCTTTTATGACCCAGCTTCAGGGTTACATGCCATCATTTCCACTATGTCCAGCAGTTGCAAGGGCCAGCCCTATTCAGCCTGGGAGTGGACTGCCTGGGACAAGGAATAGTGAGGTCATCTTGGAGGCTGGCTGACACAGTCCACCCTGCAGTCCCTAATAGTTCACCTCCGTCCCACATGCAAAATATACTCACTATCTCCCAATGTCCCCAATTTCTCACCATTAAAGCATCATCACAAAATCTAGAGTCTTGCTGTTTAATGAGATAAGGCGCTTAGATTCAGTTCACCTTGATGTGAAAACCTGAGAATGAGATATACAAGTTGTCTGTCCCCCTCATCCCCAAAATACAAGCATGGGGCATTATAACATAAGTAAGGATAGTGTTATCAACACTCCCACCCAAAAAAAGGGGGAAATGGGGGCAGAGGGGTGGGAATCACTGCTACACAGAAAATCTGACATCAATGGAGAACATGCTGATAGAAGGCTGATTGGGATTTGAGATCCAGGAAAGATTCTTCAGGAATCTTGGCTCTACTCTCTAGGCTCTTGGTTCTATCTTCTGAGTTATGCTGCCCTGTCCATATATGGTGGCCCAATTTCACAGCTGAGCAGTTTTCACAGCCTGTGTCTTCCCTGTCTGAGTTCAGGATTCAAGGCCTCTTTTCATGTTATGCTATCTCAACCCTTACCAATTCAAGCTGGCAGCATTTCTGCCAATACTATTCCCTGAAAAACTGTGTGGGACTCCACAGAAACTTACCAGTGTTTAGGTCCATTAGACAAGAGCCACATCCACAAGACTTTGCGATAAATCAATCCTGTCATCCACTTGGCTATTGTTGGAGCCACTGAGAATAAGACCTTAACATTCTTAGAGAGTCACTGCTTGGCTGAACATTTCTGAGGCACCCCCTTAGATCTTTCTGTGCTCTAATAAGGAATTTTGGGACTGCTTAGCTCAGTTGGTTTAGCATCTGCCTTTGGTTCAGTTCATGATCCCCGGGGTCCTGGGATCAAGCCCCTCATTGGGCTCCCTGCTCAGCGGGTATCTGCTTCTCCCTCTCTCTCTGCCCCTCAGCCTGCTCATGCTCTCTCTCTCTCTCTCTCTCTCTCTCAAATAAATAAATATATCTGGGGGGAAAAAAAAGGTTTTGCGGTCACCCCTCTAACTTCAACTTTATATTATAGTTTCCCCACATGGCCCAGAATTGATCTTACCTACAGTTTACCTCTTAAATTCTAGCATCATTTGCCACCTTGAAAGGCTATGAATTTTCCAAACCAATAATCTGTGGATCTCTTTTATCTGACAGCCCTAACTTCATCTTCTCCCTCTTCTCCTGTGCTTTATGATAAGCAGCAAGTAGCAGCCAGCTTTCAGTGTCCTGCCTGGAATTCTCCTTAGCAAGATTACTCAATTCATGAGATATATTTGATAGTTTCCATATTACCCCAGGTGACAACGTTGCTAAGCTTTCTGCAGCCCTGTTTCCTCCAGAGTCCAATAAGGTTTTTTGCATTTTCCTTTTTAGTCTTGGCTGGCAGCCTCACGGCACATCATTAGGTCTCTGCTAAGAGTCTCTTGTCAAGGTCCAAAACTCCAACTTCTTCCCACTGCCTGGTTCCAAAGCTTCATCTGCATCTTAAATTTTTGTTATGGTAGCACCCTACTTCCAGGTGCTAAAAACTGTTTCTCCGTTGCTGTGTAAAAAATGCCATGACAACTCAAAGCAATAAATGCTTATCTCACATGGCATCTGTTGGTCCACAATCCAGGAGTCAATTCCTGGAGTGGCTCTAGTGTAGGCTTCCTTACGAGGTGGCAGCCATGTTGACTAGGAATGCAATAATGTGAAGGACTGAAGACCACCTTCCAAGATGTCTGACTCACATGACTGCAAGTTGGTGTGGGCTGTTAGCAGAAGACTTGAGTTCCTTGCTATGGGGACTGCCCACTGGGCTGCTCCAATGTCCTCAGGGGTGTAGTGATTGGTTTCCCCTCCCACATGCCGCAGGCATCAAGCACGTGCTTTGATGACACTCTACAAGCGACTGACCTCTCCACCCCCTTGATGTGGCGATTTCCTGACAGAGAAGCCATAGGTCCTAAGAGCATGAGGTTCCCGTTGCTTCTGTGAGGATAGTCCTCTTCTTGCGCCAGTGCCACCCAATAACCCTGCTTTGTTTGTGTGAGGAAGGACTGCTTCCACGTCTGTGAGCCCAGACACTGAGAGAACACGAAGAAGCCCTGATTCTTCAGACACAGGTTTCTCCACAGGGGATCATTCTCTACCCTATTCCAGTACCTGTTCACCGGGAAAGCATGGAGCAAGCTGACTGCATCAGGGAAGATTTTCAGCATTGGCCCGTCAGGCGGTTGGCACTCCATATCGCCTATATCCAACCTCCTTGCTCTGAAAACCAGTTTGGTAATGCCCACCAGAATGTTAAATAAGTAATTTTTCACACGTCCACTAATAGGAATCTATTAAAAAGATTTGGATGGATGCGTCTGGGTGGCTCAGTCATTAGGCATCTGCCTTCAGCTCAGGTCATGACCCCAGGGTCCTGGGATCAAGCCCCACATCAGGCTCCTTGCTCAGTGGGAAGCCTGTTTCTCCCTCACCTGCTCCCCCTACTTGTGTTCCCTCTTTGGCTGTTCTCTCTCTGTCAAATAAATAAATAAAATCTTAAAAAAATAAAAAGATTTGCATGTATGTACAAAGATATATGTACATTGGTGTTCCCTATAGTGTGATATATTGTAGAGAAGAAAAACCCATCAAACAGTATCCTACAAATTTTTTAAAAGGATGAAGAAGACTTCTTTGTAAAGAAAGGGGGTGATCCCCAATGCATTAAACAAAACCAAGAAACAGAATAATTCCTGAGTGTGATCCCACATATAAAAATTCATGCTTCTGTTTCCATGAATTCATAGGAAGGCCATCATCAGGACGGTAGTGGTCAGTGCTGAGGACTGGATGTGGCTGAGACCATGAAGAGGAGCTCTCAGTTATTCTTGGCTGGGTGAGGCTCACATCATAAACAAAATTTTGAAAATACAATAAAAAGGAAGAAATGGAAAACTTAGGCCCGTGAACCTCTTGAACCCCTTCCCAAGCTGGTGTTGGGAGTTATCTCCTGGGATGCTGAGTCATCTCTATGGCCATGGCATCTGGTACATGGAAGGTGTCCGATTAGTGTTTGTTGAATTAATGTTGAATTAAATTCATAAATTAAAAGTTACTGCTTTAGGAAAAACAAAAAACCTAGGGGCCATGCAGCCACCCACGATTCACAGCATGGTTTCATTATTTGTCAGTGTATTAAGTGATTTACTAGGAAGGGACATCAGAGGGATTTGACAACCTCTCAAAACACCTTATACAGAAAGTAGGTGGTCCACATATATTATAGTGTAGTGATCCCTACTGGTATCAACAGGAGGGAGCCACTCCCCTCCTCCTCTCCCCACTCGCCACGCATACCACATATCTTGGCCCCCAAGTAGCCAAGATATTGCAGTCTTTGTCTTAGGTGCATCTACTTTGGAGTAATGAGCCCTCTCCCTTCCACTCTGACTCCCTTGCTCTGTTCCTCTTTCCGTTCCCCACAGGTCTTAATCAGCTCAGGCTGCTATAACCAATGCCACGGACTGACTGGCTTAAGCAGCAAAGAGATATTTATTTCTCACACTTCTGGAGACTGGCCAGTCCAATCAATGCTGGCTGATATGGTTCCTGGTAGGAGAACACCAGCTAGGTTTGGAGCTCCTTCTTGCTGTATATTCACTGGAAAACATAAAAATCCCTTTTTTTTTTTTTTTTTTTTGGCTACGGGCATCAATCCCTTTCATGAGGGCTCAGTTTTTGTGACTTAATTTTCTTCAATTATCCCCCACCTCTCCAAATACCATCACACTGGGATTAGGTCTTCAACATAGGAACTTTGAAAGGACACAAACATTCAGTCCACCAACCCCAGTATTCTGGTCTATGGAAAACTCAAGGGTTTCAGATGCACCTGACATTTCCTTCAAATCCTACCAGTCATATTGACTTGAGTAACAGGTGAAAGATGGATTCAGGCCTCAAGCTTCCTTTTATTCGTTTTTCCTTATGCACATTGATGCTTTAATATTTTTATAACCGGGGCAGTGTTAGGTCCATTATTAAACAAAACGAGACTGAGACGAAGTAAATTATTTAAAGCTTTTATGCCAAGTATTAGAAGCCAGACTGATTGGCCAGGGGAATGAGACTGAAACAAAGTTAAAGTTATGCAAAGCTTTATTCTGTGCTCAGCATTAGAAGTCAGGCTGATTGGCCAGGGCCATCTCCAAAGAGAGCAACCACCCCCAGCTTACAGGCTCAAGAATTGACAAGATGCCCTTCAATGGACGAATGGATAAGGAAGATGTGGTCCATATACACTATGGAGTATTATGCCTCCATCAGAAAGGATGAATACCCAACTTTTGTAGCAACGTGGAACAGGACTGGAAGAGATTATGCTGAGTGAAATAAGTCAACCAGAGAGAGTCAATTATCATATGGTTTCACTTATTTGTGGAGCATAACAAATAGCATGGAGGACAAAGGGAGATGGAGAGGAGAAGGGAGTTGAGGGAAATTGGAAGGGGAGGTGAACCATGAGAGACTATGAACTCTGAAAAACAATCTGAGGGTTTTGAAGGGGCAGGAGGTGGGAGTTTGGGGGAACAAGGTGGTGGGTATTAGAGAGGGCACAGATTGCATGGAGCACTGGGTGTGGTGCAAAAACAATGAATACTGTTACGCTGAAAAGAAAAAAAAAAAAAGAATTGACTGACTGACCAGTCAGGGCCATCTCCAAAGATAGCAACCCCTCCCAATCTTACAGGCTACCTTCTATTGGGTAAAACTGCAACCCATATCTTTGTATCTCAGCCCACTGGGTTTGTGTGTCTCTTGCTGATTGGCTAGTTTCATCCGGTCTGGTGATATGTTATTCAAGATTACCCCATACCAGGAATTGTTACAAACAGTATTTTCTGGGAAGGCTTTAGTCAGCTAAAATATTCAGTGTGAATAATAAGATGGCCGTCCTTCCCAAGATGGAGTCATTTTGGTTTGGGCAAGACCTTCTCACTGTTACAAACAGTTCTTTGTACTGATTAGATGTCTCCATCTGGCCTGACTCGTCCTTGTATTCTGGGCTTTATTATCAGGAACTAGCCGACTACATTTTACTGGTTTCCCGGACTTGTTTCTAAGTAAGTTTCTCTGGGGGGAAGGGTCAATTTAAGTTTTACTGCACAAACAACAAAATGGCTATTTAACCAAGATGGAGTCGCTCTGGCTAAATAGGTCCTTACAGGCAGTACTAACAATTAAATCAAAATAACAAATCACATAAAAGAACCTAGTTATATAGCTCCCTCTTAAACAAGCAGCCCAACTTTCTAGAATTTAATTAAACACTAAAACCAAACTATGGCCCTAAGGAGCCAAAAGTCAGTGTCAGAAAACCTGATCTGGTTATCCATAAGCAAGCCTTCAGGTTACCAGTAATCGTGATTACTGACCCACTTGATATACTAATTTCCTGACCCACTACATATAAAAAATTTAAAATAAGAATAAAGAAAGATAGAGAACCTGGGTGGCTCAGTCAGTTAGGCATCTACCTTTGGCTCAGGTCGTGATCCCAGAGTGGTGGGATTGAGCCCATAGTAGGGCTCCCTGCTCAGCAGGAAGTCTGCTTCTCCCTCTCCCTCTGCCTCTCTCTTTACTTGTGTGTTCTCTCTCTCACTGTCTCTCTCAAATGAATAAATAAAATCTTTTAAAAAAAGAATAAGGAAAGATTTATTGAGTCTGATAAAGTGAAAACAGCAAGTACAGAAGAAATGACAATTGATTTGAAGAACTACCTAATCGTGAATTTAAAAACAAAGTAACATACATTCAGTAAGTGGTCTTTTTTTTTTTTTTTTAAGATTTTATTTATTTATTTGACAGGCAGAGATCACAAGTAGGCAGAGAGGCAGGCAGAGAGAGAGGAGGAAGCAGGCTCCCTCCCAAGAAGAGAGCCCGATGTGAGGCTTGATCCCAGAACACTGGGATCATGACCTGAGCTGAAGGCAGAGGCTTTAACCCACTGAGCCACTCAGGCACCCCAAGTGGTCTTTCATACCCAAATAATCCCTAGTGTCACTCCTGAATTCTAAATGATGTTCTTATGTGTTGTGATGGTGTATTAGTTGGGGTTCTCCAGAGAAAAAGAACAACACACACACACACACACACACACACACACACACAGAGTTTATTATAAGGAATTAGCTCATACAGTTATGGAAGCTGAGAAGTCCCAATATCATTAGTTAACAAGCTGGAGACCCTGAGGGGCTGATGGTGTAAGTTCTATCCCAAGAGTCAGGAGGCTTGAGACCCAAGAAGAGTCAATATTTCAGTTAAGATCCAAGCTAGGAAAACACTGATGTACCAGCTCAAGGCAGGGTGGCAGGACTTCTCACTCAACCTTGTTGTTCCATTGATGTCTTCAACTGATTGGGTGAGGCCCACCCACAGTAGGGAGGGCAGTCTGCTTTATTCAGACTATCAACTCAAATGTGAATTTCATCCACAAACACCCTCACAGACACATCCAGAATAATGTTTGGCCAACCATCCTGACAGCTGACATACAAAATTTACCATCACACAGATGATCATTTTGTGTGATCAAGAAAACTTTAAAGTATGCATACCATAGCCTATGTAATAAAACAGGAAAGCACGGCACTCATTTTAGAAGAACTGTCTCCAAAATTACTAAAATAAAAATCCTAGTGCTGTAACCTTTATCTTAGAATGTCAATTTTCCACAAATAATTCTAGCATTCTGAAAACTCACTGTAGTTGGGAGTTGGTTAAGACACTACTGTGGAGAACCTATTTTTAGGTTCCATAGGTTGGTGTGACTGCTAGCACAGAAGGAATCTTTCTGGAAGGAATCTTTCATGTACATGAATATGATGATCACCACTCAAACAATTACCACCCCACACCCACCTTCTCAGATACACCACATGACTTGCACGAGATCAGACACTCCTATAATTCTTAATATTCTGTGCCTCTGTTATTAATTCACAGATGCCTTTAAATTGTAAGCTCTAAGGGAATCTATTTAATTTACTTTTTATGACCACCCTCACAGCATCTTGCCTAAGGAGACATTTCAACACACTATTTCATGAAACGATTAAAAGGACTGGCAGAATACAATTCTGGGGATATATATTTTTTAATAGTATGAACTTTTCAGTTTTGTTTATACCTTATTTTAACAAATAGCAGATTTTGTCATCATCAAATAAAATTGAAAAGACTAGAAGTTCTTAAAACTCCTACAATTTGGCCATAAAGCCAAAGCTAACAACAGAAAAGTCTATAAATCTTTGTCATTAGTATTTTATGAGTAAAATCTCTGGCTAATGCTATAGTTTTTATAGACATTTGGTCATATTTAGGCTATTGATCATTTTAATGGAAGACACCCTCTTGGGAAAGAAATATCAACCAAGGGAAATGTGTGTATGTTTGTGGTATAGATAATAGGTAGTATATAGATATTATATAGATAACATATGTCCATACACATATATATATATAACTCAGCAGTCTTCAGATCCCAGACATCTGGCACATAATCAATTGGCTACAAATAATGCAAATATTTGTACAATACATTATAATTTAGTTTGCAAGTGAGAAGTTACAAAAACCTAAATAGAACACAATTAAGAAATGACAATCTGCTCAATCTTTGGGCAAGTGATCATTTGAATTTTTCTTAGGTGAAGCAGAGATAGAATCAATAAAATCTCTTTTTGGGGGAAAAATGTTAACTTCTGTTTTAGTTCATAATGCTCATGCTCGGTTTGTAAGGCAAAACATTTGGATGTGGAGGCAGAAAGTCCTGAATTCAAATCCTGATTGAGACATGTATCCATAAAGCCTAAGTTCCATCTTTTCTAAGCAGAGTGTCTCCTGTTGTATGTGGCAAGATTAGTGAGTGATTAACTTGAGAGCTTTCCCTCTTCCCTCAACCTTTTCAAGAGGAATCTTTGTATCCCCAACTGGGACTTTCCTTACCCAGCAGGGGGAGGCTAATAAACTGGGCTTTGTGGTTTGAATGGTAGGGGCTATAAACTCAGATACCTACAGGAGCCCAGCCTGAAGCAAATGAATAAATCCCTCTGGGTGGGACACTGGGAGACAGCAGGTCTTCATGGTAACTAAGAAGCATCTGTCCCACCCGAAGGAAGCTGACTTACCTCATCTCAAGCTAGCTATTGCCACCAAGCTCTGTAAGCCCAATTCTGCCAGATTTCCTGCATTTTTAAGGTATGAATCCAACATTTTATGTTAACACTCTCAATTTTTAAATATTTGCAACTTATTATTATTATTTTTTTTAATACAAAGCAGCAGGTGAGGCATGTTTACTGCTTAGAATTCATCTAACTACACCACTTTGCCACTTGGGACCATAATGAACAAAAACTTCATGATCTGACCAGCATTGTTGTGGTTGGAGCCAATGAGAAATGACACACCTGGGAAGGGAGCCCAAGTCACAGGTTTTCTAAGAGGACAAGACCTCACTCAGCCTTTTCAAATATTATACTACAGCAGCAAGACCTTGGCAAGATTTAGCTATCTAGGTGACCATGAGGAACCACGCCAGGCCCCAGCGCTCAGAGAAACTTGGTGTTGATTCTCCTTACCTGGGTTTGGCAGAAAAGAAGACCCACCAGTGCTGCTGCCCAGCTCTGAATAAGCCAAGCAATGGCAGGGGCTGCCACCAAGTCCAAGAGTCTCTAAGTTCTTGAATGGCCCAAGGCCAACAAGATACTTCATTGGTCTGGGATCTCATGGCTTCTTCTTTCTGGGTTTTCTCTCTGATTTTTTCTAGAGTAACTTCTTCAGTAACTTCTAGGAAAGGGCACACTGGGAATCAACAGGTGTCTTCCATCTCACTAGCCACTAGCCACCTCCCCCGCCTTTCCTTCAAACCCTGTGAAAGCACTGTCTCAGGCTACTGGGGTCACCAATTGAGGCAGAGGACAGGGAGCTTCCAGCTCCCACTCCTACAAGGAAATCCCAATCCCAGAAAAAAGGCTGGGTTCTCCAAAGCTCTCGCCGTAGTACCATTCTCCATTCTCCCCATGGGTTCTATGAAATACTATGGGCTGATTCCGGCACCTAATTTCCTCAATATGGTGATGTAGAGAACTCAAAAGAGCTGGAAAGGAAGGAAGACCTGGATAGAAATCCTGCTCTCCCCACTTTCTCGGCAGACTACTTGATCTTTCTCAAATTTCACTATTTTCATCTGTCAAGAGTGAGGACAGTCCCTACCCTTCTGGGATGTCATGAGAAGGACCCATTTTCAGTACTTACTTCAAGTGCCAAAGGACCTTTAGAACACAGATTAAACATGACCTGAAATATTCAAACTCTTTCACATGCACAACGAGAATATTATATTTCCTTGTCCCCAGATAGGAATTCATATTTAGAAGGGCTGGATGGCAACTTAGAAACACTTTATCATTGCCTCCCTGTGTTTATTACTAATTCATGGAAGTCTTTTTAGCTCCAACTAGTTTTTGGTATTAGAGCTTCACATGGAAATAGCCCTTGACTAATTTGTGTTCCATCCACCAAATTGTGCATGAAAACTAAAAAAGAAAGAACAAAATTTAAAATACAGACGTGAAGCTACAATGTTGGCTTAATGAAACTTTTTGAAAAATCCTCCTCATAAAAAGTCCTGCAAGAGATATTCAAAGTACGTATCTGGTTGACTTTGCTCAAGGAAATGACTTGAAAGCCTCTGAGACAAAAGAAAACATAACCAGTCTCTTCAGCTGCTACAAAATTCAATACATCTAATCTTTCATTAACAGTGACTGGCGTGATCCGAGGTACAATTCAGACTTGGAGATTTTGTTAATTTTTCTAATGACCGAAGGCAAGCCAAATGCCAGGTGAAACTTTTAATATGTAAGCTTATTTGTCTCAGAAAGAAATCTAGCAGGACTGAAGTTATGAATTCATGCTGGGCTCTGCATGTTAAGAGTCAACACAAGCCAAGGGCAGAATCATTTCTTTCCAGGATAAAAGCACCATTGACTATGGTCATTCACCAAGAATGAAATGATCACAGATCAGCCTGCCTTGTTATGGGAGTATGGCGAGCCCTGGCTGTAGTTTCAAACTTTGTATATTCGTGCAAAGGAGATATTAGCTACATGGTCATAGAGCATGCAAGGCAAGAACCTTTCCTGATCATTTATGGGAAAGGTTAACTCTGCGTAGTCTTGGTCCTTAAATAGATCATGTTCAGTTGCTCATATGTAGACAAGGGTTTTAGAAATAACAGCAAGTTCCTTTATTACTATATGTAGATGTTCTCTTCTCTAAATCCACAAGACACCTTTCTTCTATTTTGATATCATGGCTAGAATGTCTTCTAGGTATCTCAGCCCCAACAGGTTCCAATATTCAGCTACTCATCCCACGTCTCTCACAGACTTTATCCACCTCTTAATTTCTTGTCTGTTTATAGCACCCCATTTCCCAGGGAGTAAATCTCTTTCGCTCAACTCTCCCTTCTCCCAGATTTCAACAGAACCTATCAATACTGTCTCCAAAATGCATCTCAGATCTCCCCACCTTGGTTCTGATGGCCGTCCTCTTGCCTCAATTCCTAGAACAGCTTCTTAATGAACCTTATCGCTTCTCCTCTTGCCCTTGTCTGTTCATTATACAGAAGGCAAGGGATTTTTAAAAACCTCAGAAATTAGATAATTTCATTTTTAAAGGAATTAAAGATCTTTCTGAAGTAGCCATCCCCACTCCCCTCTCACACCTTCTGTGTTTCTATTTTCTCCACAACTGGTTTCTCTACAACTAACAAACTATATTTTATCCATATGTTTACTTTTTTCAAAAGTCTCCTTCACTAGGATGTAAGGAGTACGGGTTCAATGTCTTGTTCAGTGATTCATCCCTAGTAGCTAGGACAGTGGACGAACATAAATTTTGGAATGATTAAATTAATATCTAGAGCTGGTGATAAGATGACTAATATTATTGGAGTACTCTTTCTTTCACAGGAATTCAGGCTGGCATTTCAGATACATTATCCAATTCCTTTATGAGGAAGAATTCATAACACGACTTTTAAAAGAACCCACATATCACTTCACTTTTCTGCTCAGATCATAATACATATACATACATACATTTATAATGATTTCCTATGCTCTTCCTGAAGATAACTAAAGCCAGATAGTCCAACAGTTCCCAAATATTCTTCTCCATTAAATGGCTATCTCTTTTTCACGAGAGCTTCAAATACATTTGCTTTCACTAAGCACTTTGCAACATTTGGCGAACAGATCATTCTTACTCACATACTTAAAGGTAATTATCACCATCCTTCAGCCTTAAACAACAGCAAACCCTTACTTTGGAATGTCTTCTAGGGCCAACTTTTAATCATTTTCACCATTTAAGTCTTTTAAATTTTTTATTTATTTTTTAAGTATCAAGTATAATTAACATACAGTGTTATATTAGTTTCGGGTGTACAATATAGTAATTCAACACTTCCATACAATACCCAGTGCTCATCACAACCAGGGTCTCCTTAATCCCCATCAACTATTTCACCCATCCCCCATGCACCTCCCCTCTGGAAGCCATCAGTTTGTTCTCTATAGTTAAGAGTCTGTTTTTCTGTTTGTTTCTTTTTTCTTATTTCCTCATTTGTTTTGTTTCTTAAATTCCACATATGAGTGAAATCATATTTTTTTGTCTTTCTCTGACTTACTTCACTTAGCATTATATGCTCCAGATCCATGCATGTTGTTGCAAAAGGCAACATTTCTTTTCTATTTATGGCATATGCATTTTTTATGGTGTGTATATACACACATACACACACACACACACCATGGTTTCTTTATCCATTTATCCACTGATGGACACTTATGTTGCTTTCATATCTTGGCTATTATAAATAATGTTATAATGAACATGGGGGTGCACATATCTTTTCAAATTCATGTTTTTGCTTTCTTTGGATAAACACCAAGAGGTGGAGTTGCTGTATCATTCCCTATTCTCTACATCTTTGCCAACATTTCGTAAGGCTTGTATTTTTTATTCCAGCCACTCTGACTACTGTGAGGTGATATACCATTGTGGTTCTGATTTGCATTTTCCTGATGGTGTGCGATGTTGAGCAAACTTTAAATTTTTTAAAAAAATTTTTATTAAAGATTTTATTTATTTATTTATTTGACAGAGAGAGAGACTGGGAGAGAGGGAAAGAAAGCAGTGTGGAATGGGAGAGGGAGAAACAGGATTCCTACAGAAGAGGGAGCCTGACGTTAGGCTCTATCCCAGAACCCTGGTATTATGACCTGAGCTGCTGGCAGATGCTTAATGACTGAGCCACCTGGAGTTAACTTTAGTGTCTGTTGTCCACCTGTATGTCTTCATTAGAAAAATATTTATTCTAATCTGCTCATTTGTAAATTGGGTTGTTTGATTTGGGTTTTTTTTTGTTTGTTTGTTTGTTTGGCTTTTGAGTTTTATGCTATTGAGTTGCATATTTGAGATATTGGCCCCTTCTCAGATACATGATTTGCAATTATTTTCTTCCATTCAGTAGGCTGCTTTTTCATTTTGTTGAAGGTTTTCTCTGCTTTACAAAAGGTTTTTAGTTTGATTCAGTCCTACATATTTAATTTGATTTTGTTATTTTCTCTTTGGGGTCAGATTCAAAAATTTATCCCTGAGAACGAGGTCAAGGAGATCTAAATTAACATTATGCCTGGTTTGCTTCTAGGAGTTTTGTGGTTTCAGGTTTTACATGCAAGTGTTTAATCCATTTTGAGTTAATTGTTGAGTATGGTGTAAGATACTGATCCAGTTTCGTTGTGTTACATGTGGCTGTCCAATTTTCCCAGCACCATTTATTAAAGACACTGTCTTTTCCTCATTGTCTATTCTTGGTTGCTCTGTTGTAAATAAATTGATCATATATGGGTGGGTTTATTCCTGGCTCTGTTCTGTTCCACTGAACAGAACCATACTATCTTAGTATCCAATACCATACTATACCAATACCATACTATCTTAGTCACTATAGCTTTATAGTTTCATTCAGGGAACATGATGCCTCTGATTTCATTCTTTCTCAATTGCTTTGGCCATTCAGGGTGTTTTGTAGTTCCATGCAAAGTTTAGGAATTTCTGTTCCAGTTCTGTGAAACATACTACTGGAATTTTGATAAGGATTGCACTGAATCTGTAGATTGCGTTAGGTAGTACTTTAACAATATTAATTCTTCCAATCCATGAGGATGGGATGCCTTTTTATTTATTTGTGTCTTCTTTAATTTCATTCATTAATGAATGAAAGTTCATTCACCTTCTTACTTTAATTTATTCCTAGGTATTTTATTCTTCTTGATGCAATTGTAAATGGGATTTTTTTTTTTTAATTTCTCTTTCTGATAGTTTGGTATTAGGGTAGAGAAATCTCGCAGATTTTGTATAGATTTTGTATCCTGCATCTTCACTGAACTCATTTATGAGTTCTAACAGTTTTTTGATAGGATCTTTAGGGTTTTCTATATATAATGTGTCGTCTGCAAATCATGACAGTTTTACTTCTTCCTTGCCAATTTCAATGCCTTTTATTTCTTTTTCTTGCCTAATTGCTCTGGCCTGAACTTCGGGTACTATGTCAAATATAAGCGTCAAGAGTTGACATTCCTGTTGTATTCCTGATCTTGGGAAAAAAAGCTTTCAGCTTTATCACTTTATGGTTTCCTTTCTTAAATGAATTTAAAAAGCTCACCTCCTAGAGCTTCCTAATACAAGTCTGACCCACTGTGTGGAACATAATCCACACCCCTGATAGGCTATTATATATCGTGTCCTAATATGTTCACAATTGTCCATCTCATTTCTACCAATTGTGCAGTCACAGTTCACATCTTAAGGGTTATTACTCTTTTTTTCTTAAATTTTCATAGTGCCTATCATGATGCTGGGCCATTTAGTCAGTCCCTATTTAATACATTGATTTAAAAAGCCTAATTATAGTTTTAAGATTCATTCTTATAATTGCATGGAGGTATAGTTTATTACTATTCATTGTTCAATATTTACATACAGTTGTATATTTATGTAGCTTTATGGTTTATGCAGATAGTTCCTTATATAATTTATTTAGAACTTTCTTCTTCTTTTGTACTACTTACCTCTTTCTTTTTGTGTTAAGATACTGAACTGAGATACTTATGTTTTGCTGTTTTTACTACAGAAATTAAAGGGAGATGTTTCATCTTCCCTTATTCTAAGAAGCCTGTGTTCTGAGTCTAGGTTTCAAAGTTTAAGGTGTTTACGATTGGTTTTGGTTAACAGAGACAAAACCAAAGGCTGCAAGACACACACGGAATTATTCCTCCTACAGGCTCTTTGAAGGTTACAAGAAAATTGAAGGAGGCTTGTGCTAGAGGGAAATCACAGGTAAAAATACTTCTACATTTGGAGAAGAGATTCAGCTTCTTTAAACCTTAGGAAGCAGTGGTGCTAGGTGGGTTCCAATAGATGCATTCTACAAATAGAGATTATTTTCCCACTTGCATATTTGCTGCTGAGATGAGTGGACGCAAGAGAATGCATATGGCACCCCACTGTGATGGATACACATGAAGGGCAGGCACAAGACTGGGAAGTGTAAGCTTCTTGGGATGGCAAAAAGAAAACCAACTTTCATGATTTTTGCAGCAGAAAGAACAAAACAAGGGAGTAGATTAAGCAATTATTTTGTCCCAAACTTAACTGGCTCCATAGCTTATGATTTCTAGACTTGGGAAACAGCCAACAAGCTCAAAAAAATAAAAACGGCACAAGGAATGCTCTAGATTCCACACTTCAGGACAGCCTATAAAGGATGGACTTGCCTTTAAATGTACCTACAGTACCCAGCACCTGGTGGGTATTAAGGGATTACAACAAAAATATATCCAATACAT
Organism: Mustela nigripes; assembly: GCF_022355385.1. Classification (NCBI taxonomy): domain Eukaryota; kingdom Metazoa; phylum Chordata; class Mammalia; order Carnivora; family Mustelidae; genus Mustela; species Mustela nigripes. Next base: position 145,138,185 of record NC_081568.1, read on the forward strand.
AGCTTTATATCTCAGAACTAGCAGGCCCAATAAATCCAAGAAACTCTAATACATCTGTAAAATGGACGTGTTTAGAAGGCAACCAAGAACCTCCCCCAGATGTTTTCCATTGCTGAAACCACCCAATGAAGATAACTGTCATCTACAGAACTCCAGAGCTACATCAGTGGATGGTGCTGTTTATTGAGTCACTTGCTTGGAAAACGGAGGAAGCCAGTACCTGTGACACCCAGTGCTAATCACATAGACTTCGCTCAAACAGAACAGACAGCTGAAAAGAGCAAAGAATCTCTGCACTGTCAACCTCCAGAAGAAGCATTATTTTGGAAGAAAAGGACTGATTGGCAATAACCTCCAACATAAATAATGAGCAAAAGCATATGGGGATAAAATGCACAAGACAGGGTATAAGCAGGCAGAAGGGTAAAAAACCCTCCCTGGTGTTCCACACGTTCTTTTTTTCCCCTCCTGTTGCCCTTTTGCCTGTTCCCACTTCATTCAACTTTTCACAGGGTGGCAAGCTTGCCGCGTGCCATGCTTTCTCCTCACATCCCCTTCTCCCCTCTTCCTTTTCCTCACTTTATTTTTTTAAGATTTTATTTATTCCTCACCTTATTTAAAAGAGATATTTTATTCCACTTCTTCCCCAGGGTTTCTCTCTCTATTCTCATGCACACCAGCGTTTCTTCTTCCTGACTATAAACTTTCATAGGAAAGTGGTCACCATGCATTGCCAAACAAACGTGAATTTTTACGGGTAAGGGTCCACACCAAGGTTAAGAAGGCTGGTATTGTTGTGAGGTGAGGCTAGGTACTGGATAAACACGGACAGGGAGACATGGATTTCCCCATGGAGGCATGAAGGGACTCTGACATGGACTGTGCCCCTTCCCAGTGTACATTTGAGGTTACGCACCAGGGAAAAGAGGCCAGAAGGAATACTATTGGGATGAGCCAAGGGAAATATGGAAAAGAGTGGTCCTTTGGATTCTGTGAATGTTTGCTTCATTGTTTCAAAGCATGGAGAAACTAAGGGGTGCCCTTCTGTGGTTTTCAGCAAATGGCTGTACCCCCACAGCCAATGGCAGGTGGGTGAGTGGTTACTTCAGCAAGTGTGGTAATCAGTGTCTTGTGTTTGTGGCTTGCTGGGTAGAGACAGTTCTGTCACCGTGGGGTAGCTGGGCAGGGGTCCAGGACCACCTCAGATCTTAGTGTCCTCAGATCTGGTTGAGTGACCACCCAAAGTAAATGCCGAGCTTCTTATCATGACAATTAAGCCATTCCGTGATCTCTTCTCCAGCTTTGTCATACCACTGCTCTAATCACTTCCTTATCATTTAGCCTTTCCAGTGACTACATTTTTCTGGAATCTTCTATGATATTGCCCTTCACTTGGCTCTTGTTCCTTGTAGGGGCTAGAGAAAGTGGAGGATATCTTTTCTCCTCTGTCAATTAAACTTCTTCCTTCCTTCCTTCCTTTCTTTTTTTCTATCTATCTATCTATCTATCTATCTATCTATCATCTTTATCTTGCTGCTGAGGAAACTAGCCCACCTAGTTCAAATGGCAGTAGATTATCCCCTTTCTGCACTAAGTCATTATCAGTCGGTCTCTGTCACATGTTTCTGTCTCATCTACTCAACCCTGCTCCAGACTGTGAGCTCCATGAGGGGACAGAATAGCTTCTACTTTTCACTGGCATGGCCTCCAAAATTCAAAACCCTAGAATTATGAGAATAAGCAAATGAAATGACACAAGTGAAGGAATAAGATCTTTGCCTCCTACAAACTCGTGTATTATAGGTATTTCTGCATACATTAAAACTCTCAGCTATATTCTCATTACCTGTGATTAGATCTGAATTTGATTCTCATATAGTCCCAATTGGTAGATTAAGACCTTGAATCCAATACATGGGTCAACACTGAATGGGCCAAATCAACCGATAGGTGTTTTCAGAGTAGAAGATCACTCTGGAGAAATATTTGAATACCTTTCCAGAAATGGAGTCCTGTTACAGACATAGTTATAATAATTTAAAATGTGTTAACCAACTGTTGTCTAATAGATGTTTATAGAGAACATACTTGCTCACTGTTGAAGAAGAAAATTAATCATTGTTTTTATGTAATCAGTGCCTCTAAAGTCCTTGAGGGTACTCGAAAGCAGTTGATTTTCTTAAGTAGATTAATTATTTATAATATAAATTTACATAGCAAATTCTGTATAGAGCAGAAAGCTACCTCTCATCACAGCCCCTTAAAATGCCACAAATTCTACATTAGTGGGATCCAAATTAATGGGGCTTCTTTGTTTTCTGATGTTTTGCTAAAACTAATAGAAGACCAGAAAGTCTTCATGGCCTTCAAGTGGGTGATTTTTTCATTGCTAGTGAGCCTCACCCCTTCCTCAGACTGAGAGGGGAGAGTGGGGTTTTGCAGACCAGCTCGGCTCTGTCACCCAGCACCCCAGATTTCATCCTCTTCCAGTCCACACACTCCTCTCTCTCTCTTTCTCTCTGTTTCTCAAACCGTAAGCTCTTCTAGCTCTTTTTCCCCCTCCCAAACACTCCTTTATTCATGTTTCATGTCTATTTCCTTCCTCTCAAGCCTACCTTTGCTTTTTCTCCACACGTTGAAATTTGTCGTGTTTATCCTCAGCCTACACCTGGAACCAGGACCGTCCCTTTGACAGTTATAAGCAGAGCCAAGCAGCTACCTGTTGGCTCTGCAGCCCTTCAGCCATAATGGAAAGAGAACGAACAATCCACTAGAGAAGGAGAAAGCTTCATGGAAAGTTTACTGACAATGATAAGGTGGGTGTGCATGGTAAGTGGAGACATGGGTATGATCGCTAGTTGTTCTTCTCACACTCCACCATCCTTTAATAAACACCGAGCACTGAGCACCTGCTGATTTTCTCTGCCCTCTACTGAGATAGGAAACTGAGTGAGTCAAGGTCATCCCATCTGGCAGGGTAGGGTGGTCTAGTGTGGGGGAAAGATCCTGCTCGCAGATAATGAACACACAACTAGCAAGTGCTCCCGTGTGGGCGAGTGCAACCACAGCCATCAGAGAGCACTTCCCAGAGAAGAGAGTTTGGAACTGCACCTCGATGGTTGAGTGAGCATCTGTCAAACAGACAGATTGAGGACAGTCTGCTCCAAGAAAGGGGACAGGCTTTATAGAGGCTTGGAGGTGTGAGAATCATATCATGTTAAGGAAGGTACTCGTGAGATTGTTATCTAGAGGACGGGCACTCCCAGGGTGGGAGGAAATGAGGTAAAAAAAAAAAAAAAAAAAAAAAAAGAGAGAGAGAGAGAGAAAGAGAGAGCTTTGCATAGGATCACAGGGATGGCTCTGAGAACTCTGTCATGTTGGGTATAATTGCGTCTTCGAAATAGGAAGGTTACACAATCCAACTTTCTGAAATGGAATGAATACCTAAGTGAGGCCTGGGCATTGCTAAGAGTTTGAAAAAACTAGTCTGGGGGCACACATGGGAAATGTATGGAACATTTCATCAGAGGTGTGGGTGCAGGTGAGCATGTTTATGATGGGAAGTGGGGTGGAGTGTTGGTAAGGGGCACCTTGGGACAGAACTTATCCCATGACATGCCTTATCTGGGGCACTATAAGCCTGACACACATGACCACTCCTTAGGTGAGAGAATGGAAGAATTCGAGTGCAGCCGTCTAAGAAAATGGGACCCACAGGAGACAGAACCAGTTTTCCCTTCTCTGTTGCAACCCATTGCCGAGCATCGTGCCTGCAGAGAAAGATAGTGCCCAGCAGAGCTGTAGGAAAAACCATGGTGCCCCAAGGAGCAGGACAGAGCAGCATCAGGACACCCCCGTGTCCAGCAGAGAAACAGCAGCAAGTAGGGGCTGGGGGGACGGACCTTCTGGAGCTCCCAGATTCCTCAGGGAGCTAGACCTGGCAAGGGGCTGGGCATTCTGCACTACTAGATGGGTATCATGTGCCAAAGGCATTCAGGGATGGATACTATTGGTATCCACAGAGAGAAGAATCCTAAGAGAAATTTAGGCTACAGAAAGAACATTTAGCTGGTACACGGGAGAGGAAACATGGGCACAAAGATGGGTTGTGAGTCTATGGGAACAATTTAAGTAAGGAATGATAAGGACAGGCATGAATTTTGGGAAGGGCTAAGGGAATATAATTAAGGAGGCAGAAAGACACTCTTTTGGCCAGGTGAAAAAACAGATGATGAAAGCCTTCTGGTATTTGCTATCTGAGGGCTGGCAGTATGAGAATCAATTATCAGAAGTGTCTAAAAGTGACCTTAGGTACCCATCTGGCCAGTTATGATGACTTAGCTAGGATGAGTTAGTGCCTACATCTTTGTTTATTCCCCACTGACAAAGTCACACTCACATGCACCAAAACAAGGTAATGAGTGTGGGGAAGGTCAAGGACACAAATTATCTCAACAAAGCATCCTGGGATGGTGAGAAGATGGCAGGGAACTGGCGGGAGGGGGGAGGGGGAGAGGACCCTCTTCTCTTGCTACTGCATGGCTTCATCGGTTTCTCCTGTTCTCACTGAAATCTATTTCTTTTTTATTTCTTGAGATTTTATTTATTTACTTGAGGGGGACGGAGCAAAGGGAGAGAGAGACAGAAGACTCTGTGTTGAGCACAGAGCCTGATGAAGAGCTTGATCTTACCACCCTGAGATCGTGACCTGAGGCGAAATCAAGAGCCCACCGCTCAACCAACTGAGCCACTCAGGGGCCCCAGTCAAGTCTGTTTCTTAACCCATGGTATTGTGCTGCTGGAGAATTATTGCCAGACTCGAGTATGACGAGTGTGAACAGGTTCATTCAGGGAGCCACCTAGCATGACCCAAGGCAGAGTCTCAGGAATGATTCAACCAAAATTGGTACATCCTGCAAGTATAAACTGTAGTAAGAGTGTACTACATGATTAGGACTGGGTTTAGACAGAGACCCACCCAAAACAAAAGCCATTCACAAACTGATGGCTACACCATTGACAGTGATATAGAACACAAGGTTTTAAGCTCTCCGCCAGCAAATAGGATGAGCGTGGAAGTACAGGATAGTCATTAATGCGCCCAGAGTCTTCAGACCTACATCTATATAAAAGGCCATGTGCCTCTTCCATTAGGGATATCCATAGGTTTTCTGGTGAAAGTAAATTCAAATGACATTCAAAGGGATTGACCAACTCAGGTGGTTGTCTTTCTAGAAAGAGATTAGAATTAGAAAGGTAACAACTACTTGCCACACTTACTGTATTTTCATGTATCTCTTTGATTTATAAAATTAGACTTGCTGAACACTCCTTTTGGGACCCAATAACAAAGATGACTGGGATGGCCAGATTCTGCCTCATCTTTGGTCCAAAAGAAGACCTAGCCCAGAAAGAGCACAGATAGAGACCCTTGAAATGAGAGTGCTGACCAACCCACTGCCAATATCAGAAAATTGCCCCTTTGATTCTACAAATTTAGTTTGATTTGGCTTTCTGTAATTTATGCAGTTCTGAGCTTTGTTCACCTACACGATTTCGTTTGTTCATTAATTTGTGTTTCCATGTGTCTCTTAGCTCTCACAATATAGTTGAAATCAACTCAAAGAGAATTAATTGTTTATTCAGGATAGCCTTGTGATTTTTGTCTGTGCTCTGAAGTGGTATAATTATGGCAACTGTACTAACAGATCAAAAAGCACAGTACCAAATGTTTGCTCAAATCCCACTCTGTAGCAAAGGACATTCCAGAAGGACAGCTTGATTCTGGGAGCTGTGGGACTCTTCTCCCAAATATACCAGTCTGAAATAAGACCAACGTGCAAGATATCTGTTTCAAGGGAAGCAGATGAGAAAATTAAAACCAACTGACACTTTAATACCCACTAAGACTTTGTTTCAATCAAGTAATCACGAAGTATCTTAGAGTGTAGGTTGCTGGGATCATGTATCTACTTCGTGTCCTATTAAGACCAATAATTCTTTTCACCTGCACTCTGGGAAAACGTGACTTTTTACTGACAGGAAACATATTGTTTTCAATTCTTTCCTGCTTTGATCCCTTTTCATCCCTTGTATATGTGTGGGGTGGGGGTGTGCGCACACGCTGTGATTTGCTCTTGGTCCCTTTAATCTGCTTTTTGAATAGTATTCAGGGGGAGGCACTAGGTGGAGGAGGGAAAGCCCTCCCTTTCTGCAGAATGTTCTTCAGCTTATTTGCAGCATCATCTCTCATCCTGCAAGTCGGAGTCCACTGCCGCCGACAAAACTGAATCTGGTATGTTCCAGAAAGAAAGGGCTGTCACAGCCACCAGGATACTTGCCAAACAGAAATGCAAGAATGGGATTCATGACTTGGAATACACAATAGATTAAAAAAAAAAAAACACCAAAAAACAAAACCCATAACTTTAAAATAGGACCTCTTTCATAAAATCCTGTTTGGATGCCTAGGGTGGTCACAAGGCTCTGCAGACAACCAGATGTAGGGAGTGAGTGGAACTTGGAGCAGAGGCCAGAAGGAATTCTAGCCATATTGTGATGATGTCTGGCTTTGAGAGAAATTATGGAGAAGCCCAGTTTTCTAGATGCACCCACTCTTTAGCACATGGCTATAGGCAGAACCAGCCATGATGCACCCTGTAGCAAGTTGGGACAGAATAAAGCCCATACTCTTTGGTCTTCCCAACGTGCCAGGAGCTACATGTCCTGTTACTCTCTCCTGAGCACCCATAGTCCAACCCCATCATCTTCCTCAATGTCCTCAGACTGTAACCCTCTCTCTCAGTCTCCGGCTATTCTGTCCATGTTGCTTCTTTTGCCTGGAATGTTCCCTTACACCCCCACCCCTACCCCTGCCATGACATCTCTGTAAGACTCTCCCCTCCATTCAAGGTCCAGCTCATGCTCTCCTAGGCAGAATGAATACTTCCCTCCAAATATGTCCTGTCTTCTCTATCTGTCCCAATACTTATCTCTTTCTCTCTTTCTCCCCAACTCCTCCTCTTTCTTTCTCTACACATACCCATTCATTTTCTTCATCCTTCCCACCTCTCTTTTTCTCCCCACCATCCCTCCACTCTCCCCGCCTCCTTCCCTTTCCTTTCCTCTCCCAGCAATTTCAAAATATTCCAAATTCTGGAAGCTAGACGTTTCCTTCGTGATTCATTAAATGGCAAGCCTAAAATTTACTGGAATAACCAGAAGTTACTCACAATCTTGATTTGGCTCTCCTGTTAGGGAAAGTGATACATTTTCTGCAAACAAAACAAAATAAAGCAAAAAACAGGGACAAAAAGAAATGTGTTGGAGCACAGGTTGCTACCTGAGGCCCCACTGGAAATAAAAGATAATATGTGGTATTAGCCGTGTTAACTCCAGGAACTAGAAGTGCTCCTGGAAATTTTCCACACAAGTCCCCCCAAACTTGGATGCTCAGAACAGGTTTGGGTAGCAATTCTATGGGAAAAGGGATTCCTGAGCCCTGGGCCAGACCCAGACCCAGACCCAGATGGGTCCTGCTTCTCATTTCTCCCTTTTGGGACACGGTATAGTCCACCAAGTGGCCCAAGGATGCCCATATGAGTCTCACTGATTCACTCCACTAGACAAAAGGCTTGTCTGCAGGTCTCTCCTTGATAATCCCATCTCTGTTCTGGGCTTTTACTGAGCTGGCTAAGGGTCAATGCCCTTGGGCTTCCCAGCTGCTCCCAGTTTTACTAAGGGAATCTCTTACTTCTGTGTATGTTCTCAGCCACTAGTAAAAGTTTCTAGAACACCACCCCAGGCTTCTTCTTGAGAGCACGCTTTCCTGGTGGTGAATCTCTTGACTTCAGCATCTTCCGAAAACTGTATCGGTTGCGAATTTCCCACATCATCGTATCCAGGTTCTTTTTATCTCCTCAATGTATCTCTCTTCTTTAGCTGTACTCTAAGTAACAGGAAGAAACCAGGCCTGAAACATCTTATTTGGGAAGCCTCCTCAGTTAAATAACCGACTTCATCATTTACAAGATCTGCTTTCCACGTAACTGTAGGGTACAGTTCTGCCGAGGCTTCTGCTGCCTTATATCCAAGATCCCCTGTTCCTCAGTTCCTAATAACAGTTCTCATTCCCTTCTGAGCTCTCATCCAGGATGCCTTTAATACCCATATTTCTAGAATAGCCTGTTCACAAGGATATAGGTATTCTTTAAGGCAATTTACTTCTTTTCTACCATATTGCTCACTTTGGCGTCTTTTCTAGGTGAGTCATCAATATCTATGTTCCTCCTAACAGCCTGGTCCAGACAATGTTGGCATTTTTTAAGTAATGCTTCTCAAAATTCTTGCAGCCTCTGCTCCCCTCCCAATTCCAAAGGCATTTCCATATTCCAGGTACCCCATAGCTGCATCCCACGTCCTGGTCCCCAAATCTGTATTGTTCTGTATACTGTTATAATATATTATCATGAATATAGTAACTTAAAACGAATCTAATAGCTGATAATAGATCTAGTTCCATAGGTGAGAAGTCCAACATGGGTTTCGCAGGGCTGAAAACCAAGACCATGTTCCTTTCTCAAAGCTTTGGGGGAGCATCAATATCCTTGCCTTTTCCAGCTCCCAGAGGCCACCAGTATTCCTTGGCTCTGGCCTATTTCTCCATATTCCTTCATTCATCAGCACTGCATCTTTCTGACCTTTCTCCCATAGACACATCTGCTCTGACTGTGAGCACAGCCAATAAAGGCTCCCCACTTCTATGCACTCAGCCGACTAGGTTAGGCCAACCTCATCCATCCAGGAAAACCTCTGCATCTCAACATTCTTGATCTAATCATATCTGCAAAGACATTTTTCGACATCAAGTAACAGATTCACATGTTCCAAGGATTAGGGCGTAGACATCTACGGGACATCATTTTGGGGTATATTATTTTGCCTACCGAGATATCACCTACTTCAGATTTTGAAGGATTTGGTACATAGCATAGAAGAATAGATCATAATAAAAGTTATTTTTTAATGGGGATGATGAAAAGTAGTCAAATTAATAATCATTTTCATGCACTGCATTTTAGTTTAGACTCAGTGAACAGTTGTTAACCTATTAATCTGGATTCTAGCAAGATTAAGTATATGATGGTGATGTCAATATTTTGTATTTTGTAGAACTTCATAGAACCTACTGTGTGCTCAGATCTCACTGATTAAATAATTAAATCTTCTGATATGTTTACATCATGATACATACTGTCTGTGTTCAACATGTTTTCTGTCCTGCTATCCAGAGAGGAAGAACAAATCATACCATATCATCCTGTGAATGTGAAGTTGTTTACTGTACTAAATTAACCCAATTTATGCTGTAAACGACAAAATAAATATTTTGTTAATCAAGTTAACTTTGGTTACTGTCATTACCTTTAAGGATTTAAGGTAAATGAAAGTCATTGACCTTTAAATACCAACTCAATGCCGATGCAGTATTTGGGGCTTACGAAGACAACAAATGAGATGAGTACTTGTATTACTTTCCATTTATAAGTACGGAAAATGCCACTTAGATTTCAGGGAACTCTGGCAAAGCTTTGCAAATGGTTCATAGCAAATCCAGATTTAAACCTAGGATGTGTGACTCTGGAGTCTGTGCCCTTGACCACTGTGTTTTGCAGATTCTTAATGAGACGATTTACTGTGGATGGTAGTTTTATAATTAGGTAACCCTAATGGAAGCTGGGCTCCTCATTGTCCAGACTGAGCAGAGGCTCACTTTAAAAAAAAGCATGGTAATTTTGTTGTGCCTGAACACATTACCATCAAAATGTCAAGTATATCTAATCTGTCAAAGAAGTAATAAAGGAAGGCTTGCAAAAGATCACAAAAATTCTCTCTCTCTCACTCTCAAACTTTCTTACATGCTTCACTGAGGTTTCCAGCATCTATAAAAATATTCTGCTCCTCTGCTGTCCTGGAGCCAAATTTGTGTGTGTGTGTGTGTGAAATCCCCAAGTTCAATGAAAAAAAGTAAAAAGAATCAGAGAATCTGGTCAATAATCTTTGAACTGTAACTAATTAGCATCTTTCCTTAAAAAAAAAAAGATCTAATTGGTTTATTTCTATGAGAGATAAAGAGCACAAGCAGGGGGAGCAGCAGGCAGAGGGAAAAGCAGGTTCCCCATGGAGGAGGGAGCCCAATATGGGACTTGACCCCAGGATGCTAGGATCATGACCTGAGCCAAAGGCAGACACTTAACCAATGGAGCCACCCAGGCATCCCAGTTTCTTTAATTTTTTTATTTACTTATTTATTAATAATTTTTTATTTTTTAAATTTCTTTTCAGTGTACCAGAATTCATTGTTTATGCACCATACCCAGTGCTCCATGCAATACATGGCCTCCATAATACCCACCAACAGGCTGACCCAACTTCCCACCCACCGCCCCTTCAAAACCCTCAGATTGTTTTTCAGAGTCCATAGTCTCTCATGATTCTTCTCCCCCTCCAATTTCCCCCAACTCCCTTCTCCTCTCCATCTCCCCATGTCCTCCGTGTTATTTCTTATGCTCCACAAATAAGTGAAACCATGTGATAATTGACTCTCTCTGCTTGACTTATTTCACTCAGCATAATCTCTTACAGTCCTGTCCATGTTGATACAAAAGTTGGGTATTTCATCCTTTCTGATGGAGGTCTAGTACTCCATAGTGTGTATGGACCACATCTTCCTTATCCATTCGTCCGTTGAAGGGCATCTTGGTTCTTTCCACAGTTTGGTGACCATGACCATTGCTGCTATTAACATTGGGTTACAGATGGCCCTTCTTTTCACTACATCTGTATCTTTGGGGTAAATACCCAGTAGTTCAATTGCAGGATCATAGGGAAGCTCTATTTTTAATTTCTTAAGGAATCTCCACACTGTTTTCCAAAGTGGCTGCACCAACTTGCATTCCCACCAAAAGGGTTCCCCTTTCTCCACATCCTCTCCAACACACACTGTTTACTGTCTTGTTAATTTTGTCCATTCAAACTGGTGTAAGATGGTATCTCAATGTGGTTTTGATTTGAATCTCCCTAATGGCTAGAGATGATGAACATTTTTTCATGTGTCCGTTAGCCATTTGTATGTCTTCACTGGAGAAGTGTCTGTTCATGTCTTCTGCCCATTTTTTGACATGATTATCTGTTCTCTGTGTGTTGAGTTTGAGAAGTTCTTTATAGATTCTGGATATCAGCCTTTTAAAATAAGTGGGTATGCCTACATGGGAGTTCAATATCCATCAAGTTCTGAAAATTCAGATGTCAAGTAGAATTTAGAGATTACTTTAAGAAAAATCCCAGGTTTTAAATGAAAGATCATTAAAAAGGGTTCTAAGACTTAAAATTATTAGCCTACTAACACAGTATATGTCTTCAATTAAGCTACCAAAGACCTCTGGATTCCAGTTATATTCACCGGTAAGTGAAATGAACAGACTTGAAAAATTTTAAGGTCCCTTCAAGCATTCTGCCAGCTTCAGTTAAGTAAATCTTCCTACAGTGGGTTCTACAAACTCATCTGAAATACAGCCAAGAAACAGGAAATTCAAACTATTAAGTCTTCATGTTATTTACAATATTCTATTGTAACAGGGTATAGAATGGGACTTCCAGTTCTGTTAGGATTTCATTTAAGGCTTAAATTTAAAGCTTCTATCTGAGGAAATTGGGCAATAAATTCTACCATATTCTGAAAAGAAAAGCTGGATATATGTCTGCAACCCCTTGTAATATGTCTGGTGGCTCTCACACCAATGAGCTCAAATAAGAGAAGGCAAGAGATCCATTAAGTAGAGGAAACATCATGAAGGATCTCTCATGGTAGAGAAGAACATTGTGGTATTTGCCCTTTCATCCCTGGGCTTTTGATTCTCTGCTACCACATCAAATGAGGGGAGGCCAAGAGAGCTACTCGTAAAAAACTGGTTGTTTTCCAGAAGAGGAGATTTCCATCTCATCATCACCACTCTGTACCATAGTTCCTGAGCTGTAGAAACAAGGAGGTCTGTCCCATGCTGCTACCAGAAAAGCTCTTGGCAGAGTTCAGGTGTCTTGGGGTTTGGAAGCACATATGGACACAAGACTCCTCATCTGTAGAAGATGAAGGTAGGAACACGTTTGGAATGATCCTCATAAAACGACATGAGAGGACAATACTTGGGGCAAACTGTGCTTCCATAGTTTAGAAAAGCAGAGTTTCCCAGCAATCAACCTAAGGCTCATTGAGGCAACTCAGCTCAAGGTGTCATGAAAGAACCTCTCTGCCCAGATGTGGGGAACACAAAGATGCACCAGCTGGGGCAGGAACTGGGGGAGGATGGTGAAGGGTCCAACTGGAGACTATTTCATTCCACCAGAGATTTGTTGTGCAATGTGGGGGACCCTGTAGAGAGGGTATCTGTGCTAGTGAACCTCATGGAAAAGCTAGCATTCCAATGCTTGCCATGATAGCATTCCAATGCTTGCCATGATAAAGAATATTTGGGAGGTAACAGAACTGAAAAAGCATTGGCTCAACAACAACAACAAAAAAAGGAAACCCCTGCTCCCTTATGTTCCACCTGATGACTCTTCTTGAAAGAGTAAGGAAGGAGATGCTTCAAACACTGAGAGGAACAGACACTACCCCACCTACTCCCCAACCCTGGCTGTGGAATCACTATCTGGGCCAGATCTGGTGAGGAAGGAGAAGTTTGGAATTGGATGAATGCTTTTTAAGTTTCTATTTAAATTGTTCTGAGGTATTTTTATTTGTTTTATTATAACCTTCACTGATTGAATACTCTCAAACACCCAGAAAAAGTCTGGTGGTTGCCCGAGATATCACTGAGAACCAAAGAAAGACAGGGAGTATTTAAAATGAGTATGGGAAAATAAATCTCCTGTCTGATCTCAACTGAGGTAGTTCGCCCATTTAATTCATCAGTTGATTTACCATTGAATCTTTTCCTCTTTAAGGAATAATCAGTCATATTGGGGGAGGCAGAGGGAAAATGGGAATCTGCTTTTACTTGTGTTGAAACTTCCATTTAAGAAGACAGTGAAGTATCACTGTGCAATACTGTCTCTACAGCTTCTATGAGCTTCAAGGAGAGAAACAAGCTGGACTGGAAATAAGAGAAGTCTTTCCCCAAGCTCTGTGTCAAAGGGTACACTTGATTCCTTCCTTTGACTAATATCCAAGAGGAAGATGGAGAATTTCTACAAGCAGATTTTATGATGAGCACATAAAAGCCACAAAATGAGACAGAAATGGGATGGTGCAAAGTCTCTTTGGTTTAAATTTCTTAAAAAAAAAAAAAAGGGAAAAGTGGCAGTATGTTAGCATGATAATGGGACATGGAGAAGAACATTGCTAAACATTATATTTTATAGAGTTTGATTTAGGAGCAAGAAATAATTGTGTTATACTACATTTTGCTTAACATGGATGCAACATAAGTCAGGTTTTTCCTTAAATGCATGAAGATTTATTTATCATGAACAAAGGAATAAAATCATCATGGCAGAAAAGTAGAGATTTTCATATAAAACAATGACTTCCTACCCAGCCATTCACCTCAGCTTTAAGTATATTTATGGTCATTAAGGGACTCCCTTTTATCTCTCTGAGCTTCAGCCTGTATTCTGAATTACTATATATGAGAGAGCTCATTTCTCCTATGAATTTCCACTATGTTCATGCAAATGGCCAAATGATGATAGAAAGACTAGGTCTGAACTGTGAGGAGGTACATTTGTGTAGTGTCTGATTTCCTGCCTTTGGCAGGCTCTTCAAGGAAACACCTTGCCCCTGTAGGAAACCTGTCTGCAAGGCTGCTCAGGGCTGATGCCACAATGTAGAAGGGCTGAAGTCCCATCCCACCAAGGAGAACATGATAGGAGAATGGACACAAAAGAAACCAGCAGACCTCTATTCCTTCCCACCCAGAACATAGTCTTGCTTGTGAAGGTCATTCTTTGGTAGACTTTACTTTCCTTATTCTGGGCAAGTTCCCTACTGGGATGCAGTGGGGATTTCTGAATACAAGCCAGAGCTCCAATATTTTAAACACCAAGGTCTGGACATGGGTGGGGGCAACGGGGAGGGCTACATCAGAAAGAAGACTAGAATGGGGGCGCCTGCGTGGCTCAGTGGGTTAAAGCCTCTGCCTTCGGCTCAGCCCAGGGTCCTGGGATCGAGCCCCACGTCGGGCTCTCTGCTCAGCGGGGAGCCTACTTCCTCCTCTCTCTCTCTCTCTCTGCCTGCCTCTCTGCCTGCTTGTGGTCTCTGTTTGTCAAATAAATAAATAAAATCTTTAAAAATAAAAATAAGAAAGAAGACTAGAATGACAAAAAAGGAGGATGGCACGACTGATGCCTCCTTAATATCTTTGAGCCTCTGTTTACCTACAGTTAAGTCCTGGTTCTCCAAGGTCTCATTCAGTTCTGACACTATCATTGACCAATGACAATGACAGAAAGGAACACAAAGAAAACAATGACACAGCACATGCCCATAGGAAATAAGTCTTTCCTAAGAGTAGATGGCAGGGAGTATGGAGGAAGGAAAAAGAAGGAAGAGAATCTCAATGCGACTATAATTTATACCCACAGCATAAAAATTTAGTCAGTGAATCCTGAGCAAATTTAAGAGCACAGAAATAATATAATTAAAGTGACTGTCAGGCAGTGAACAGTAATGTGGACTAGTAACTTATACAATTTATACAATTTATTTATAATTTATACAACACTAATGTGGAATAGTAATTTATACAATTTATACAATTTATTTACAATTTATACAACAGTAATGTGGAATAGTAATTTATACAATTTATACATAGGAATTGTCAATATAATTATATACTCTCATATAATATAGCATTATAGTTGTTATAAGTCTATAATTAGACATAAAGGTGTGATTATATAGTATACATACTATATTTATTTGAAGACTTGTCTCTTTCAGATCTGGAGTTGTAAATATATACATTAAACAAAATGTAAACTCTACAATCACCTACATAAGCAATGCACACCCTTCAGATTTTACCAGGAAAGAAAGATGTCACAAGACAACATCAAAGAAAAAATAATGGGTGATAATGAGCATTGGCAATGGACTTCAAATGTTCCAGAATGAGTTGTAGATAAACTCTGTAGACAGGGCACTTAGAGTTGACTTTTCCTCAAAACACAGCTTTACCCTGCCTAGGCAATAAAAGAGACTAAACAAACAAGCATGCCCAGAAAGTGGTCCCCTTGTCCCCTCAGTGCCTCACAACCTATTTCATGTTCACACGTGAGCCTCTGTGAAGACTGACAGGCACACAGCCCATGATGATGGTGGGCAGTCCCCTGGCAACACATCACGTCCATTTTGTTCAATATGGCATTAGCATGGAATTGCATATAACAGCTAACGTGTAAGCCACTTTCATTTCTATTGGTATTCTCTGAGTCCACAGACAATGAACTTGCTTCTTGCTGCTTCCCTTATTATTTCAACCCCATACCAACTGATATCACCAACAGTCTCCTGACTCTGTAAGGCATTGTATCTCCCAGAACCACTAATTCTTGCGTGAAGAATGGCATTCATCATGAGATTAATCTCCAAAATTCCTGCTCCTTCTAAGACTCACAGTAGCACACACCTCATGGAAGGGCAGGACTCCTCAGGGAGAGCATGGCTAGAGCCAAAATGGGGAGGGAGTGATGTCAGATACCAAAATAAAATCCCAAGAAGAATCAAAGTCAGAGGCAAGTTAATCTCAAGCCAACATAGGTTTGTACCCAACAATTACCACCTATGGCAGAACGGATCCTTTGAGCTATTATGGCAAGCTTTAAAAATGATTAATAGACTTGTCAGGAGCCATTTGGGATTTTTGAGTAAGGGGACTGCAGTTTCCAAAGACCGAATCACCTTGGAGGAGGGTTGCTTCACTGCAAGTCAATGGAGAAATGATACCCAGTAGGAGCCTGAAGGCCGGATGATGTAAGCTTTGCAAAAAGAGTGTATTCCTCCGAGCTGGATTGGAGACATTACACAGCTGGCTTCCAGGAAAAAAAAAAAAAAATGACATCAATAAGTTTCCAAATTTCTGCAGTCCAGACAAGCTTCTATTTTCTTTTTATGTCTACAAGATCTCAATGAGCTATGTCTCAGAAGCAGAAAGCTTTGGTAGCAGCAAAGAGTCAGCTGGGGGTCACTGGGAAGAGAGATCAAGGAATGAACCAAGTGCCCGAAAGAAAACAGAAGGAAACCCGAAACCATCTGAGAAGCAGAGGCACGGACGCTGCTCTTCTGAAAAGCCCCTTTTGGAAGGCATTTGCTGGTCTCAGTGGGCCTTAGCCTGAGCCCAGAATCTGGAACTTATTCCATAAACATTTACAAAGTGACCGCAATGATTCACAGAGCACCCTGCCCCGTTCCTTCCCTTGCCTTCCTTTTGTGCATGTGTGCATCTGACCTCAAACAGGACCATGACATTCATGTGTGAATACATGCATATTTATAAATTATATATATGAGCCTTAATATTACAACTTCATGAGAGCAGGTTTTAAATGACTGGGCTAAAAAGTCATATATGAGACATATCTATACACATTTTTTTGTATTCTTTGTTCTTTTTTAAAAAGATTTTATGTATTTATTTGTCAGAAAGAGAGCAAGAGTGAGAATGAGTAAGCACAAGCAGGGGGAGCGGCAGGCAGAGGGAGAAGCAGGCTCCTCACTGAGCAGGGAGCCCAATGCGGGACTCAATCCCAGGACCCTGGGAGCATGACCTGGTGGCCTAAAGGCAGACACTCAACTGACTGAGCACCCAAGCATCCCTATACTCATGTTTTTAACATGCCTGGTGGTGGTATGTTTTCTAGATGAATTCCTTTCTGGGCTCATGTTAACAGCTTAGCATGCACCATCATTCCTGAGGACCCTGGGCATCTGAACCTCAAATAGCATCAGATCAAAGGAAAATTCCATTCAGTAATTCCTGTCAGTGGGGTACCCAGAGGTCTACTCCTCTCTTGACCCCAGCCAGATGGGCCATCTTGAACAGGAAATCTAACCTGTCCAATCCTAAATTTTGGTATTTGTATTTGGGAGGGGTTAAACCAGTCTAATAATTCCCGAATCTTATTTTCTGAAGTCCTGAGTTCCCAGAGGTAATTTAGATGCCATGTAGGGGCCAGGAGGAGGCTCAGGTGACCTCCAACTCCAAGAAAGCAGTTCTACCTCTGTCTTACATGTTGCAACTCTGCACGGAACGTCATGGGATTAAAGAGAAGTCTGTTGCTAAAAAGGGATTTATAATAATACAGACCTAATAATAGAGGTACCATACCGTACCTCCTGTAGGTCAGAAGTTCCCCTGGCCACTTTCACTGGCGGGGAGGGGGGGCTTTTGATAGAAGAGGAAATGCTAAAATAGGTTACAAAAGTGGGGCACCCAGGTGGTTGACTTTGGCTCAGGTCATGATCTCAGGGCCCCTCGAGCTCCGTGTCAGGTTCCACACTCAGCAGAGTGTCCAAATCTCCCTCTCTCCCTCTCTCTGCCTCTCACCATGCTATGCTTGTGCATGTCCTCTCTCAAAAATAAATAAACAAAATCTTTAAAAAACAATAAGTTACAAAAGTGACGAATATGTAAGAAGTGTGCTCAGTATCTTTCAGGGCTGTCAATGTTTCTCAACGCTGTACGCGTAAACTCGGAGACAGCCTCTCGATCTGAGGTCCTTGGTAAATAGAAGACCTAGGCTGGATGGTTTTCTTGACTTCCTTCAAATTCCACCCTCAGGATAATACCTGGTCCCTGCCAGCTTCCCTACTCTGTTTATTTGTGCATCTTACAGAACCCTTGCTTCCCCAAATGGAACGTTCCAGTAAAATCCCTCTGCAGAAAAGCTATTCAAGGACCCAGAGGATTCCTAAGCATTCTTTACAGGTTTCTGTTGTTACATCGTTCTTGATATAACCTCACAAAGGGGGTTAACAGGGTTACTTGATTTCAAGAAACATGTCATTTCAACCATCAATATAGTTAGCCCAAATCCAATAAAATAAAGAAATCCGAATCATTCTCTGAATTTGCAGTAATGGGAGCTGACAGCTATTGTGGTCTGTTTTTCATCAATGCTGCTTATTTCATGAAAGATGAAGATCTAGCAAAACATTTCATTTTCCACCATCTAAGTACTGAAAAAAGCAATAAAAAAGAGGAGTATGAATCTTAAATAGTAAAAACAGCCCCATTTTTTAAAAAACACATAAGTGAGAGTTGTTAAAAAAAAAAAAAAAAGTGTCTCCCTTCCGTGGGCGGTAGGACATAAAGCCATTTAACTACATTGCATGGCATGTGGTAAACTTGTCCTTTGACAACTCTGTAAAGTAAGTGCTAGACTGCATTTGACCAGCTGAAAGAAGTGGAATTATTTTTATTAGTAGTATTTTGAGAAAGAGGGGAAGGGGCAGGGGGAGAGAGAGAGAATCCCAAGTAAGATCTATACCCAACATGGAACTTGATGCAGGCCTCTGTCCCACGACCCTGAGATCATGACCTAAGCCAAATCAAGAGTTGGATGCTTACAGTAGCCAAACTACGGAAAGAGCCCAGATGTTCATAAAAAAATGAATGGACAAAGAAGATGTGGTATATATGTGTACACACACACACACACACACACACACACAATGGACTACTATGCAGCCATCAAAAAAAAAAATGAAATCTTGCCATTTGCAATGCTGTGGATGGAACTAGAGGATGCCATGCTGAGTGAAATAAGTCAATCAGAGAAATTCAATTATCGTATGATCTCTCTGATCTGAGGAATTTGAGAAATAAGACAGAGGATCACAGGGGAAGGGAGGGGAAAATGAAACAAGATGAAACCAGAGAGGAAGACAAACCGTAAGAGACTCTTAATCTCAGGAAACAAACAGAGGGTTGCTGGAGGGTATGGGGGAGGGAGGGACAGGGTGGCAGGGTGACGGGCATTGGGGAGGGTATGTGCTATGGTGAGTGCTATAACTTGTGTAATTATTGAATTAATTGTTGTTTGAATTAATTGGCTTCACTGGGTTGAACAGTTTATGGGAACATGACCCACAGCCCAAGATATAAGGAAACAGGAGAGCAGGAGGTGTTAATGTCTTTGTGGGGTATTACAGATATTTGAGAGCAAAGACACACTTATGAGAGGATTCTGATTCTTGTGGGTCCCCATCCTAAAATATCTAGCCTCGGGTCACTGCTACCTTCTTATTCCACTGACTTAGTGTCCTGTGAATCAAGTTATGCTGTGGGAACTCTGGATGGCAATCAAACGTATAGTCAACCCTGACGGTTTCACTTTATCTTCTGCACCTGTGAATTTAACTATCATGGTTTTAAGGGCTCTCAAGAGCCCCCAGAAGGTCTATGCCATGTAGCAATATATCATTTTGTCAGGGAATACATTTGACTCATCTGCTTCAAAGCTTCATACGCAAGTGGGGGTCCCTTAGCACGCGAGTGGCCCCAGGGGGTCTCTACCAACCTACACCTCAGGCTGGCTATTTTTGTTCTAGATTTTCGCTACCTTGGCAGTAACTTTCTGGTGGTAAAATTCATATTCTTCTTGAAAAGAAAATCTGCTAATTCAGCGATAAAATGAAGGGAAAATAATGTAAGTCCAGGGCAGAGTTCTTTTTTGGCGGGGGGGGGGGGCAAAGATTGTTTTTATTTATTTGTTGGAAAGAGAGAGCACACAAGTAGGGGGAGGGGCAGAGAGAGAAGCAGACTCCTCGCTGAGCAGGGAGCCCCATGCAGGACTCAATCCCAGAACTCTGGGATCATGACCTGAGCTGAAGGCAGACGCTTCACCAGCTGAGCCACCCATCTGACCCCCTAAGGCAGAGTTCTCAACTCACACCTTTTTTCTTTTTTTAAGGGAAAACAGCCATATTAGCAAAGGCAACACTGTGTTAGAGATGGTAAGACAGTCAATGGCTGCCAGGAGCTGCTGGGGGAGAGGGAGTCGGAGGGGAAAGGGATAATAGGTAGAGCCCAGGACATTTTTCCAGCCGTGAAAATATCATCTATGATACTGTAATGGTGGGTATATGCCATAGAAGTGGACAACCCCAAAAGAACACTAATGTAAACCCTGGACTTTAGTTAATAATAATAATAATATAGTTAATAATAACAATGTATCAAAACTGGCTCATCAATTCTAACAAATGTCCCATTCCAATGCATGACATTAATAAGAAATTAATTTCTTGCGGGTGGGGGAGCGTACCAAGGAACTTTGTACTTTCTGCTCAATTTTTCTGTAAATGTAAAACTGCCTTTAAAAGAAAGATTATTCATATTAAAAATTGCATCAGAAGGGGGCTCTAATCCATGCATCAGGGACAACTCCATAAATACTGTAGAAACAGAAAAATGATCCACAAAACCATTTCAGCAAGTGTGTACACGATGCACAAAAGCTGTTTATCAAATGAGAAAAAAAAAGTAATCAAAACTAAATATGTAGTTATCTGGTGATGATAACTGAATAGTGATACTGGCAGACGCCAAAGCCCTGTACAAATATTTCTACGAAGGGACTAGTAAAACCACCAGAATGACCTTTCCCATGTACAGATTTGAGGCAGTGTTTCCATCAACGTTCCACGTGTGAAATCAACAAGGAGGGTCACTTGACTGCAAAAACATGTCTTCAAAGATGAAGACAGGAAATGCACATAGATTAAAGGAAGGTGCCTTTTGCAAATGTGCACATCCAAGAGGGAAGAATTTGTGGAGTCTAAAAAATATCTGAGGGCAGACCATCTCCTCTGATGCCTTACTGATCTGCCCCAGATCTTAGAGCCACTTCTCACGCAGTGCAATCCATTTCTTCTTCACCTTCATCTTTGGCCACCCGTCAGAACATCTTATCACTGCAGCAGTTTTGGCTAATTTAGGTTACCCGCAAAAAAGTATCAGGTAGGAAAGTGTTGGGCTTATTAACAGCTCTATGTGTACAAATGACTTGAGCTTATATACCTAAAACCGTTAAGGGTATAAAAAGTTTCAATAAAATCCTCAGCTATTTTGTGGAAAAAGGAAATGAAATGGCCCTTGAAATTAATCAATTGAGGGTTCTTGCAGGCCTCGGGAGGACTCCCTTGTGAACGAGAAGATCTACTTTAATTTGAAGGCATGGACAACGTTCAGTGTCCCCGCAGAAGGAAAGTGAAAATTCTCTTGTATTTCAGAGTAAAAGTTCAAATGATGGAGCTATGTCAGGAGGAATGTATGTGGGAGCCAACTAACCAAAAACTAAAAACAAAGAGAACTCAATCTGTAATAACAACTCATACTAATATCTTTTCCTCAAAGATCAAAATAAAATTTCAGAGAGGTAGAGGAACTTATAAATATAAGAGTGGTACAGCAAATCTGAAAAAGCATGTTTCCAGCTCAAAATGTAATTAACCAGGCACTTTGCAATTACTGACAATTTGGGGATTTCAGTCTTATCACAGATCTTCCTCAAGCTGCACATGTTACTGAGAAAATTAGCCATGTTCCATAACAATAACAAAGGCATCACTTTGAAAAGCACCACATAAAATAAACACTGCCTTGAAAACTGGAGGTTGCTAGGGAATTATATCAAGTACAATCCTCTCCAGTGATAGCTGATTTTTCCATTTTATATCTTCCTCAATCATTAGGGCTTAACCCCTACAGGAATTTACATCAGGATAGCTTACATACCTCCGTCAATATAAATTTTTCCAGGGGTTCCATTCGATCCTTAGAAGGCCTTAGGCATTAGAGCTAAGAATTTTGATCCGGGTTAGATCTTCTGGAAAAGGGCAATGCTTGTGCTCTTGACCGTATGGGGGTTTGTCCTGAAGAGAAGATGGAACGAGACTGGGTCCGTGGGGATATTCACATTTTCCTCTTCGATTGCTACAGAATGAATCAAGGGGGAGAAGGCTTCGTGGCAAGCCAAATCCAATGATTTGAGTTATTTTAAGAAGAAGCAATTCATCTCACTGGTTGCCAACCTTAAAATGCCTGGACAGCCTGTTCAAAGAGCCAGCAGCAGGAAGAGAAGAGATCATGCCAGAAACTGGTGCCAAGAAGCAGAGAGAGCGAGCTGGGGTAGCCCCCACTCCTATGAATTAGCATTTCAATGGTCCAACTCCCCAGGGTGCTGAGAACGTCCTGGAGACTTCTCAGATACTCTATCTGCCCCTCAGGCTCCTCAGATCCTCCTCTGCCTTTGTTCCATCCACTCTCTACAGGTGGGTCCCTGACTCGGTCCCTGACTCACAGATACAAACAGGAGTAGATGAAATAGGGAAATAATTCACTGTAAGGTTCGGGTCCTTCTTCCTCTCCAGTCCAAGAGCTACTCTGTGTGTACTGCCCTGGATCGAACCCAAAACCTGTTTGCATCCACCGTCCGATCACATCTCACCACTCCTCGTGAAATAGTACGACCTTCCCCACTGGCAGATGAGGAAGTAACTCCCAGAGAAACCAGAATTTGGCCCAATGTCAATGTATCCCCCTAACAAGTAGCCGAGCAAGAAATTAGAAGTCTAAATCAAGTGTATGGGACATGAAACGAAATGTTCATTCCTAATCCACGCACAAATACCTCATTAGTTACAACAGTAATAAAGTGAGCACTTAGTAAATATCTGGCCCTGGGCTAGGGTATTTTTGCATGCTTGACTCCCTGAAATTTTTTTTTTTTTTTAAGATTTATTTGTTTATTTGTCAGAGAGAGAGCACAAGCAGGGAGAGTGGCAGACAGAGGGAGAAGCAGACTCCCCCACTGAGCAAGGAGCCCAGTAGAGCTAAATCCCCAAACCCCAGATCATGACCCAAGCCAAACGCAGATGCTTAACCCACTGACCCACTCAGGCGCCCCTAACTCCCTGAATCTTAATAAAACTAAGCAAAGTAGAGGGGGGAAAAAATCTTTCCATCAGCACAGGGCACGAAGTGGATAGAGATGACGTCAGAATCATTTTCCAGGAGAGAGAGCGCCTGCTGAAGACAGTGAAAATAAACTTTTCCAAAGGAAAATTTTAACTTTCACCCAACTATAAATGAAGAAGACTGGCAAGGGCCGCTGGCCCCAAAGCAGCCTCTCACTGGATAGGTTCCACATCTGCGGTCACGGTTATTACACTGTGGAGACTCTCATTTTATAAATCATTGCTGAATAGAGTGCCTTTAATTTCCGGGAATCCAAAGAGCGTCTTCATCAACTACAAATGAGACAGTAAATGAAACGGTATTTTATTTACATTTTTACCTCTTACTTCGATAACCACAAATACGCCTGGGTCCGATCATTTTACAATCAACATCCCTATCTTTTTAAGAGGAAATTTTCCAACGCCTAAAGTCTTAAAGGGGGGGGGGGAAGCACTCGAGGCAGAGACACAAGACCACTTAAAGTTCACGTAGGCATCACGGTAATAGGATTTTCCTTCAGCCAGTCATCGCTCACATGTATGGAAAAGTAGAGTCTCCAACCAGCAAGTTTCCTTGTTTCCAGACTCATGTACACGCAGGAAACTGGCAAGTGGCTGCAAAAGCAGACAGACTTTGATTGATGAGCAACGCACACATTAAGATATATTGGTCTGTAGATCGTGCTGTACCTCATTTCCTGGCACAGGAAATGGGAAATGAGTTTTGCTTTAAAAAAACAGAGCATTTTACTAGACACAGGCTGCAGCTGATGAACACAGATGTCTGCTTCATACATGCCTCTAACTCTTCTACCTCCGATGGCGCTTTGCCTTGCCGAACAGGGAACTAGGATTTTATCTGCCCATCTTCATACATAGTGCCAACCCTTCAAGAACTCCTAATTCATGAAATATCCGATACAGTCGCCGTTATGTCCTATCTCTCTGCTCATAATTTTCCAGTTTTCTCTATTTTCGTCAATGGTCACTTGAAAACATCTAACCCTAAAAAGTGAACCTTATTTTTAGTGCAAATCCCGAACAGTCCCCGCCAGAAATGGAGTCTCTAAGAAAACGCCATATTCCACAAATGTTGAGCTGGCCCACGTTTCCACGTTTGTGAGTCGAGTGACACTTTTCGTTTGTAATGTGTTTTAAAGCTTGTAGTGTGTTTTAAAGCTTTTTGCTTTTATTTAATTATTGAAAGATTTTATTTAGTTATGACAGAGAGAGAGGGATCACAAGTAGGCAGAGAGGCAGGCAGAGGGGGAGAGGGAAGCAGGCTCCCTGGGGAGCAGAGAGCCCGATGCGGGGCTCGATCCCAGGACCCTGAGACTGTGACCCGAGCCAAAGGTAGAGGCTTAACCCACTGAGCCAAACAGGCGCCCAAGCTTTTTGCTCTTAGCGGAGAAAAAAAGAGACTGATGACTTTGGCACTGCTGGACTGTTCTTCCAGAAAGGAAAACAGCCTTTCTGAAAGGCAGCCTTGTGTTTGTGCAAGGGTCTTTTCTTTGTCATTTGGACTGCAATGTGTGGTTTCTGCATATTGGGGTGGTTCCTTCATTCTCGTTCTGGCTCCCCTTCCCCCTTCCTCCCCCTTCTCCTCCCCCTCCCTGCCCTCCCGGAAACCCTTTCTCTCCCGTGTTACTGTGCAAACACAGGCAGTTCACATGGCCAAAGGACAAAAAGGAGGACTTAAGACTGTCTGAGAGTATCTTACAAGGGGAGCACAATAAGAATTCGGAAGTGAGACCAGGACATAATGTGCGGGTCTGCTGCTTGCTGCCTTTCTCATTCAGCCACTGATGTTGCTGCACACTTACTCTGTCTGGAGTCCTGCGTGGGATACCAATGCTCCAGGACAGAGTCAGACGTGAACCCCACTTTCAAGCTGTCCCCACCCAGGTGAGGACCCTGTGACACGCATGCACCAAAAATCTCAGAGAGTATGCTGCAAAGGCTAGAGAAGAGGCACCAGAAGCTTTAAGAGAGCTTGGTTCCTGCAACTTGAAAGTTAACAGAAAGGGCTTCGTGAGAGGAGTCCTATTGGGTTGAGCCTTCCGGAAAGCAGGGTTGATCTGTCCACCGGGGGCGCCATTCCCACCACTGCACCCTTCAAGGTTCAGGGCAGACCCCAGCCTATTTGTCAAGCCATTCCTGATCCCACCCAGAACCCGTTCTTATGTTCTTCCCCCATCTTCTGAGCCAGGAGTCACTTTGCACCTTTTCTCCTGTAACATCGGTCATATTCTTTCTTGAGTTATACTTGTCTGTGTACTTAATGGCTGACTCTCCTGGACAGTTTGCGCTCCCCAGCCCTCCCTATTCCTCTTGGCATCTAGCCTCACAGGTATCGAGTTCCCCAGGGGGTCTTTTGGGCAAACATTTGAGTCGCTTCTTCCGGTCTTCTCTTCATTATGTCCATTTCTTGTCCTTTCTACACTTTCTTGCCCTTTCTACCAAGGGATAATCCACACTATTGTTGCCGTCTCCTTCCTAATGGGGGAGGGGAGGAAAAATAGGGTAAGAAGCTTCCATTTAGAAAAAAGATGAGACCGGGAAGGGAGACAAACCATAAGAGACTCTTAATCTCAGGAAACAAACTGAGGGCTGCTGGAACGTAGGGGGTGGGTAGGGATAGGGTGGCTGGGTATTAGACATCGGTGAGGGTATGTGCTATGGTGACTGCTGTGAATTGTTTAATACAGATAACTCACAGACCTATACGCCTGGGGCAAATAATACAATATACGTTAATAAAAAAAAAGTTTCCATTTATACCTGTGAAACCTGGACTCAGAGTATAATGGTGTACTGTGTATGTGGGTGTCTAATAGGGCTGCATGTAACTCAGGACAATCCAGTCTCTAAACCCTCAATGCCATATTAATATACCTCTTCCCACAAGTGATCAAGGTGAAAGTTGGACTTGGCTTTGAAAATTGAGTTTAGTTACATTATGTGATGGACCCTGATTTTAACCTTAAATTGCTATTTCCTCTGAAATACACTGCCCCAATTTTGTCTGCCTCAAGGAAAACTGTTGGCCCATATGAACCATTTTAAAGGTAATATGCAGGCTCTCTGATGAGTATAAGTCAACCAGTGTAATTGCTGACATGCCCTAAATTAAATATATTGGCAGCTAGTTCACTAATGGTAAGAAAATAGATTGGACAGTGAGATTAATTTCATTTTCAGCTCCATCAGGCTTAAACCAAATATTGGAATGAAAGATTCTAGCTTCTTCACTCTGGAGTTCTGGTATAAAGATAGATCTATAACAACCAAATCCTTTTATAGAGAGTTATTAGAATATGACAACAACTTTCCCATAAATTGATATTATTAGAAAATGTCACTTTCCCAATTGGAAAGGGAATAATTTAGCACCAGGTGTTGGTTCTATAAATCATCCATGCATCCACCCATCCATCCTGGTATGAGCCATCGCTGTGTGATCCCTTAGTGATCTGGATAACTACTACGCAACATCTCCCATCCTTCCCACCCCAGCTTACGAGAGTCATTATCACTACCCATTACCCCACAGTGGCCTAGACTGACTTCACCCATGTTTTGTCAATGGCTCAACTTGAAAAGTGAGCTCTTGCTTCCTGTTCTGGGGGTACTCTGACACTGGCATGTGGGACATTTGTGAGAACATGCTGGACACTCACACATATATAACCCAGAATTTCAGGGGATTTCATGACCATGAGGCTGTTCTTGACCAACACAGATTCAAGCATCAGACATCAGCAATGTGGCCAACTTGATAGTTAAATCTCTTAAAGTCTTTCTCTCCTTCGCTGCTTCTCTTCCCAAGCCCCCCGTTGCCAGTCTCTGGAATCACTTCCCAAATAAACAACCTGTATGCAAGTCTTTACCTCAAGCTGAGCTTTCAGAAGAGTAGGATAAAATGGTTGGTTCCAAAACTGGTTGCAGGAAGATGTTATGGTGGGATTTGGAGCTAGATCACTTAGCAGCCAAGCACCAATAAGGACCCACTGTTGGTGGTACAGTGGTGGTTAGTCCCAGCATGGAGTGGAATCAGAATTAATCTCAGATGTGAAGGATTGGGATGGGGTAGGAGAAACCATGGCAAAGCCTGATGTGGGAAGTGCAGTTCCTTCTCTGGGAGAAAATACTTATAAAACAAAGGAATCCACTAATACGCACCAGGAGTAATGGGTAAACTGTATGTGGGGACGAATCATGAAGATTTTGGAGTGTGGGAGTGGGGAGGATAAAGCTAAAGAAGGGTTATGGGGAGGAAGAGGCTGATGGTCAATGCCCGAGCAGGCTCCCATGGATCCAGTCCTAAGCTATGCAGGGAGGGCTCCTTGAAGACTGGCCCCAGTGATGGCCTCTAGGAAATGAGGCAGACATGTTGAAATTGTCTTTGTAGAGTATTGAGGTTAGATCCTTGAGGACGTAGGAGGGTGAGAACAGACTGATCACATACAATCAGAGAACCTGCCCCCTCACTATTTTTCCAGAAGGACCAAGAGAACAGTTCCTTCATTAAGGTGATAAAGAATGCATGGGTAAGGGCACACTGTCATCTCTGAGAACCAAATAGCATGGTGGCTCTTCTTCTAGGTAAGAATTTACCGCACAGGAATCTGCCATGGGATTGTGTCCCCTAGTGTCAATGAGGACGACAGGTTTCTAGGATGGCAGAAGGAAGGCGGATGACATTTAACCATCAGAGATGAGGTTGATGTAATTACCACGATGAACAACAAGATGAGAGGTCCTAATCAGAGCCATAGGACCTAGAAGTATTAGGAGCAGTGTCTATACAGTCACTAGTGTTTTACCTTTAAAAAAAAAATCAGGAATAAGCAAGAACTCTGATGTCAGTAGCTATAATGGAAGAAGTCATGAACCTCCATCCCTATCTCCAGATCTGAGTCAGTCAACAGAGAACCCAGTGACTGATGAGATAATCTTGCAATGCCACCACAAATGTGTAGAATTAATATTCTCCTTGTCTTCCTCCAAGGCTCTCTATAACCATTTACCTGTAACTCCGCAATGGGGTAAAGATACCCATTCTTTCCAAGGTTCACTGGACACACACACTAAGAGTACCAAAGCATCCTTGCAGTCCTGGGATTTTTCTATTATTTATTTCTTTTAATTTCAATTCAACTTAATTAACATATAATGTATTAATTTCAGGGTAGAATTTCATGATTCACCAGTTGCATATAACACCTCATGCTCATCACATCATGTGCCCTCCTTAATTCCCATCACCCAGTGACCCCATCCCCCTATCCATCTCCCCTCCGGCAACCATGTTTGTTTCCTAGAGTTGAGAGTCTCTTATGGTTTCTCTCCCTCTCTGTTTTTGCCTTATTCTTCCTTCCCTTCCCTTATATTCATCTGTTTTGTTTCTTAAATTCCACATACGATAACATTATATGATATTTGTTTTTCTCTGACTGACTTATTTCACTTAGCACAGTAGCCTCTAGTTCTATCTATGTCATTGTTAATGGCAAGATTTCAATTTTTGATGGCTGAGTAATATTCCATCTGACACACACACACACACACACACACACACTCACACATGGTGCCCTCATACTGGCATTGATGCCCTCATCAATGCCCTCATCATATTGATGCCTGCAACGATGCCCTCATTGCCCTCACGGTCTCATTAAAGCAGGGACTGAAGGAAAGCTGGTGGCCAATGTATATCTGGTTCACGTACATCCCCATTGGTCCTCAGACACATCTTGTGGTCATTTTCCTGGGCTTTTAGTATATAAATTGGGCAACCCATGATTAATAGCTCACAGAGCTCTCACTTTGGTCTCTGACCAGTGAAGTATAAAACATTTTTGCAGAAATAAGCATGTGTAAGCATCAGAAACTGCCCCCCATTAAAATACTAAATTAGAAATAATAACATACTCCAGGAAGGATGGTAGAGATTAGTACCACTATCAAAGACTTGATTAATGAAAATGCTCCCTATTGTATTCAACGTACCTCTTGAAACCAGTAATAGTTGTAGTTCTTTTTTAAAGACTTTATTTACTTATTTGAGAGAGAGTGTGCACATGAGTCAGGGAGGAGGGGCAGAGGGACAAGGAAAAGCAGACTCCCCATTGAGCAGGGAACCTGGTGCAGGGCTTGATTTCAGGACACTGTGACCATGACCTGACTGAGAACACAGGGGAACCTGGGAACATTCAAAGCATCTCTCCTCCACCATGAACATAACATTCAGCTTGCCAATAGAGGGCACTGGAGGACTCAGCAAAAGAAAGGGGCTTCCTTCCTGGTTCAGGTATGCTCTTGCTTTGCTGCCTCTCACTCCTGTTCTGCAGTTCCAGCAAGGCATGTGTAGGAATATCTAGAGATGCCTCCCCACAGCTGCGAGCCCAGAGCACACAATCCATTGGGGAGCTTGCAACCACAGCCTTGGTTCAATGACCACCTCGCAGAGCCCCTTGGATGTAAATACCAACACTCTGGGCCCTCTAATCCCCCTGCTGGTGAGTAGACACCTAATGTCCTGACTCTTCCTTTCAGTCCACCCACCAGACTATACCCATCTGGAGCCTGGAGCCTTGTTTCCTGGCCTTCCCGATATTGAGCAGACTCCTAAGAGTGATGCCTTCTGTGAGGCCACCCACCAGCCTTACTTACATCCAGAGAGACATTTCCTGCTTGCCCACCAATTGTGAGCCATCTATGGTCTGGGCAAACAAGGAAATTCTCTTCCATGCAGTGGGTAGCAACCACATATATTCCAAGAATTTGAACGTCAGCCTTGGGAAGGGCTCCCTTGACAAGTTAGGTCCTTCCTTGCATATTCTCTGTCAACCCTAGGATATTCTTGAGAGCTTTCTTTAAACCCTTATAGTTATTTATTTACCTGTTATAGTTAATAATTCCTGTTATGACACTTGCCCTGTTCAAATTATTCTGTTTTTGTGTTATGATTCTACCCTGACTGAGGCAATCTCAAAAATATTCAGGATGTGCTTACTTCAGTTGATACTTCAGGAGTCCAGTGGTCTGTGGCATGCTGGGACATCTTCCCTAAAGTAGAAGACAAAGGATTACCCTTCAAAATCCTCATACTTAATAAGAGCCATAGCTCTTAGTGTGTCTCATTCAATTCTGAAGGCACCAGACACAGCCTCTGGCATGCCATATGGACTTGGATGGAGTGCTTAACCATGGACCACCAAGTGACTGTGTGACCAGAATTCCCATCATGAGCTGTTATTATAAAATTCACCAAAATCATTAAGTGTGGGCAGACTCAATTGGGATGAGTATGTTGGAAACGACATATTCATGATTAAGTCTGAATGGGTCCAAGAGCCCTAAAAACACTGCATGATAGGATGGCCCAGACTCCCCCAGCACCTGTTTCTGTTGCACCAACTCCTTTTCACCAACTCACATGGATGGCCTCATGAGAAGTTCCCTACAACTAACTAACCCAGATGGGTTGGCTCAGTGTGGTATCACTAGCTGAAAAGAGACAGCTGTTGTCAACAGCCCCACTCTGGAGGAGCTCTAAAGAACAGTGATGAAGAGAAATTCTTCCAGTGGGCACAACTTTGACCACTATGTTTGGTCGTTCACTTTTTTTTTTTTTTAAAGATTTTATTTATTTATTTGACAGACAGAGATCACAAGTAGGCAGAGAGAGAGGAGGAAGCAGGTTCCCTGCTGAGCAGAGAGCCCGAAGTGGGGCTCGATCCCAGGATCCTGAGATCATGACCTGAGCCGAAGGCAGAGGCTTAACCCTCTGAGCCACCCTGGCACCCTGGTCGTTCACTTTATAGGAGAAAAACATGGCTTGAGAACGGATAAGTATGGTTTCCTAGACAATGGTAAATGGCTTGACTAGTTGTCCAGGGCCTGGAACAGATGGATATTACTGGAGAACTGGAGACATGAAATCTGCAGAAGTACATAGATGGACCTATGACAGTGGGAGTAAGAATGGATAAATAAATAATGGATTTTTGTGTTCCATCTTAATGTCCACCGGAGAACGTTCCTAGTAGATGCCTATCAGCATCTTTTCTCAGCTATTCCAATGGAGTCATGAATGAAATAGTCGTGAGAGTAAAAAATTGGAGTCTACCCCCGGGTCACTTCCTCTCACCAAGATATGGCTCATCAAGTTTCCTCTCACATTTGTTGCTGCTCTAGATTTTTTACTCTTTCATTTTCCTTTACAACCAACCTTGTAGAAAGATGAGTTTACTTTGGTTGACCCTCCTTCCTCATAACTAATCATCCACCCATTCCACAACATCTGGCTACATCACTTTCCTGGCCCTCATTCCAAAACACCTCATTTTTTTAACACGTTACCAGGAACTTCTTTGTTATCTAAAATAGGAAATTGTATTCAGGCTTAGCTTCCTTGAGCTCTGTGAAATTTGGTCCTATTTTCTCCCACTGTCCTGTCTTGCCACTGTCCTCTGAAGATCACTGTTGCCTTCTGTCTCTCCTCCCTCCCTGACCAACCCTTCTCCCTCTGGTGATCCTCTTCATTGACTGACTGTACTCAGAGGCTTAGTCCTCAGCCCAACTCTTATTTTCTGACTCTACTTTCCTTCCTAAGTAATTTTATTCAAAACAAAGTATATAACAGTGTTTGGGACTGCTCTTCTTTACTTTCTTTTTATGCAAACGACTCCTAAATCGTCTCTTGGCCAAAACTTTTTCCAAGGGCAAGTGACAAATTTCCATCTGCTAGAAGGAT
Organism: Mustela nigripes; assembly: GCF_022355385.1. NCBI lineage: Eukaryota > Metazoa > Chordata > Mammalia > Carnivora > Mustelidae > Mustela > Mustela nigripes. Next base: position 145,169,969 of record NC_081568.1, read on the forward strand.
TTGTTTTCATACACAATTGATAACTTTAATTCTCAGTGTAAAAAATGCAAAACATCAACCTATGTCCTAATCTTTTTCTAGTGCCCCAGATCCAATCAATTCCCAATCTCTACTGACTTACCATTCCACCCCTTTTAAATTTGTTTTATCCTGCCAATTTTCATTATAATCCTAGCTAGGTTCTTATTTCTTACAATATATAATATTTCTTACAATAGATTCTTAAAGGATCTCTCAGATACTATGCATACTTATTAGAAGGTTAATTATCTTAAAGCACCAATAAAGAAATGTCACTTTCTTCCAATGAAGCAGCGGTTTCCCTAGAAGTCAAGCTCTGGTCTCTGCCTGTCTTTATAAACCCTTTCCCACCAATTTTCCCTCATAACTTGTACTTTAACACAAACTCGGGCTATATGGAGAAGCAGAAATCACAGTGTTAAAACTAATAGAATTGTGTTCACGCCCTAGCTCTCTAAATGACTGAGACCTTGAGCCAAACCTTTGCCCCCTATATTCTGTAAACAATGCTGTTCAGTTTTTCTCATCTGAAAAACAGTATAATTAATACCTACCATAAAGCCTTGCTGGAATGTGAACTACAATGATATATATAAAGCCCTGAACACAGCATCTGACACCTAGTAGGAGAGCAATTAATACTGTTTAGTTCATCTCTTATCCCTTTTTCTATATGTCCCAAGATTTCTAGAAGCAAGCCCATTCACCAGAAGTCAACCTGCCCCATGGCCAGTATGCCAAACTGAATGGACTTTTGGGCAAACTGGTTCTAATACATATACATATATCCAAGTTTACTGCCCCTGTGCTTTGCTTGAGATGGTCCTACCTGTCTGCTGCAGTTGTGTACGGTGCCTCTTCTAGCTCTTTCCATGTACAAGTCTTCCGTCTCACATCTGAACTTCCGCAGTGGCTTGTCTGTTATCCTTCACCTTCTGAGTCTAACTAACGTTTTTCCTGAAGTGCAGAGTAACGAACGCTTAGGTAACTTGTTTATCCTTTTGAGACCAGTTGTACTGCTGACCTGCCTCAGAGACCCCCATCCTAAAACCAGGCTTGCTCTCAATTGTCCACAGGGACCTCCCGGCAGAAAGCACAAACCCTCCAGGATGCTCAGTGTCTGTCTAAATGCTCAGAACTCTCAGATGCAATGGTAAGAGTCACAAGGCCTGGAGACACGTCCTCTCGTTGTCCTTTATCTCCGAGGAATTCAGTGGCAATAAACAAAATGAAATTCTATGTACCTCCTGCCACTTATTTTGTCTGCCTTTGTCAACAATCCCTCCTCATTTTCCTACTTCCAAAAGTTAATACCTTTCATCTTCTATTTCTCCTATTATGACAATTATTCTAATTGCCTCAGTTCCTCTACTACTAGATTAAGAATGTCTTTGTGATCAGAGACCTCATATCTGTATACTTTGTCTACAGCAGCATCTACCAAATCAGTACTTTGAATAAAGAAGGTTTTAAGTAACTATGTGTGGAATGAACGAATGTTCACAGGCTTGTGTGAGATATGGCAAAATACACCAAGAAATAGACAAGATCCCAACCCACGAGGAATTTACCCTTTAGGGGAAGATGTAAGTGACTTACAAAATGAACTGCTAACAGTTATGCAAGGTCAAGCATGATTGCAATTCAACAGAACAAAAAGGAGGCACTGTCGGGGGACAATACCACCCAGCCAAGAGCCCTGTCAGCAGCCTCTCTTCCATCTAACGCAACTCCAGTGGACATACTCCAAGTCTTAGGCGGGTGGAAAGAGACTTCTTTAAAGCTTGACAAATGTGGACTGTAATATTTTGGGGTGCTATGTGATGCTGAGTATCAGTATGTTCAAGTCTAAAATAGTGATTCCTACTGTGCAAGGGTTTTTTTGAAGGAAGTGTTAGAGATAATATAGAGAAAGTGTTTTACTTCTACTAGTGACTTAACAAATGCTAGCTGTTACATCTCTTCAGTCAAATAAGCAAATTTGGTTTTGCTCCAGCGGAAAAATTTTGCCAGACTGTTACCCTGTGGGCTTGAAGCTGTCCCATGCTGAGTGGATCAGTTCGTCCCCCTTCTGTAGGTTTCCATGGAATAAGGTCTCAGCCAAGAAGCTAAAGAGGACTCAGCTTTGTGTCAGGCTGAGGAGGGCTGACTGCAGCCCATGTCACATTGTGTCAGCATGGGTCCCACATTAAGCCTTCTGCTGGGAGCTCAGTGCATGTGTCTCTGAGGCAGCTCTGAAGAAAGCATGGTGTGTGGGGAGTTGGAAATGGTACCACTCTCAGTACCACCAGCAATACCAGGAGAAAGGCAAGTCCATGTCTAATCAACAGAGTGTTCCATGGCACCAACATTAGAATAGAAACAGAAAGCTTTTTGTAAATGGTGGAATGCCTCCAAGAAACATGCCCTCAGCAGACACAGGATGAGGGAAATGACAGTACAGAAATTTCTCTTGTGCCATCAAATAATTCTAATCATAATGCAAGTGGCTACCAGGCTTTACCTAGTTTTCTCATTTAATCCTTTCAAGAAACAGTTATGTCCCATTTTACAGAAGAGGACACAAAGGGTTAAATAAATGTGCTGGTTTACAGAGCTAACAAACAGTAAAGATGAAATTTCAACGGTAGGAATTAGCAAGAGCAGTTCCTGGTAGAAGATACTCATTAGAGAGCTTATTTACATTGAAACAGAAGGACCTTCAAGAACACTCCACACACTGCGGGCTGAAAACAAAGTAAATACACAAAAACTCAAAGACACTGAATCAAAGAACTAAAATGTAATTTTTGGAAAAGCTCTTCCACTGTGAGTCAGCACAAAATATAGGAAATTTACTTCCCTGCTGCTATTGTTTTACATTATCATCTAAAGGAAAATGAAAAGAAGATCTCCTATGACTTCCGCATGTTGAGAGGCACAGGTGCAGACCCACACAATCATGCACACAGGACATGGTTAACAAAAGGAGGGGTGGAAATGAAGAGTACTCACTGAGCTTGAAAGCAAGTATGTACTTGATAAATACTTTCTGAAGGTGATGAGAATTCTTAGAGTGCATGTTTTTGTCCCTCCAAAGATCCTGGCTTGAAACCTAACCCTCGATGCACGGGGCATTTGGAGGTGGGGACTTTGAGGGTGATTAGGTCATGAAGGTGGAGCCTCATGAATGGGATTGACGACTTTTAAGAGACCTCAGAGAGCTTCCTAACCCATTCGACTAGATAAGGACACAGAGCAAAGAGAGCCTTCTACAAACCAAAAAGTGAGCTCTCACCAGACATCAGATCTGCTAGCACCTTACCTTTGGACTGCTAAACCTCCAGAATTGTGAGAGGTAAATTTTTCTCATTTATAAGTTATCCAGTCTGTTGTATTTTCTTATAGCAGCCCAAATGGACTAAAACCACTACCCTCTTGAGGAAAATGACATTTGTAATCAATAATTATACCTAAAAATATATGGATCATCTCCTGCCTGAGCTCTGCTGAAAGAGGGGCTCATGACAGAGAATATTTTCCTTCATAATCTATTGCAAGTCACCAAAGGTAACTCCTTTTCTCTTTTCCTTTTCTTCTTCTTATCAAACCTGTATTCATTCTTCAAGAATTACCTCAAGTCCCACTACTTGCAGGAATAATAACTGATTTCCCTTGTTAGAACTAAATTTCTCTTTTCTTTAAACCCCTATAGTGTTTAATAACTGCACGAATATTGGCATTTATTATAGCAGCAAGACAATGTTTTAAAATATTTCCTAATGTAATTGCTTTAAAGCCTGTATCTTACCCTGAAGCCCTTTTGCAATTAAATCTAGACTTCAAGACTGAGGTCAATTGCTCCAGGGAAGAAAAGACTGAAAAAAGTTCAGTGGGAACCAAGAGTTGATTTCCACGCTTTTAAACTCCAAATGCAACTTTTAAAAACCTATGTGGGTAGAGACAATAATCCTGAAAGACATTTTTGAATGCAAGAGGCCCAGCAAGAGAGTGGACAAGTTGGGGAATTTTCAAAACTTTACTCGGAAAACAGAGCCAAAGCCTGAAGAAAGAGACCATAAATTGGGTCCAAAAATAAAATATTAGTGAAAGAACTGATGCTCATGTAAGAAAGGCATGAAATGTTGACTATGAGGAAGGTAGGAGGGCTCAGTGATGGGGATAGAGTGGCCAACAAAACCCCATGTTTGTATGAATCAATGTCAGGGTCTTAGGGTACATCCCAGGAAACCGGAAGCCCTCTAGCAGAGATTCTTTTCCAACATGGCCCCATGTATAAGGCAATGACAGAAGGTGGGAAATGACAGAGCAGGTCTGGAGACAACCTCACAAAGTCTGGGTTTAAGCTTTTCACCATTTTCAAAAAGTTGTTCAACATTTGGAAACAGGGGGCTTATTAGATAAGCAAATTTGGACTGCACTCTGAACCAATGAGGATAATCCTATCTTTTTTGGCTCAGATTTGATTCAGGAAGGAACATGAAACTCAGGCCTGAACCAATTAGTGTGTGATGTTTCCCATGTGACCTGAGTTGGTCCAGTCATGACATCTGGATACATGTGAATGAGGAAGGGTATAGCCCTGGCTGCTGCTACCAGGGAGGAGGTCGCCTTAGCCTTTCCAAACTAATGAAAAGAGAGCTAGCAAGAAAACAATACAAAAAATAATGAGAGAGGGAAGGTGAGGGTTCTTGGTGACCTTACTATGCCATTAAATTAACCTTCACCCTCTAGATTAACTACTAATAAATTCCCTTTGTTTGTTATTTAGGTTTGATCAGGTGTTTCTGATACTTCCAACTGATCAAATGTGGCTTGGTTACACCTAACCAACGTCTTACAGAAATTCCTCACAAAAACCGCTGTAAACCTCAGGCAAATCCATGAAAGCGGTATCACACATGATACAAGAAAGCTTTACCACAGGCTTTCCTTCTAGTTTATAGATGGTACATTCAAAGTGCAGAATTCTGGGAAACAAAATTTGAAAAAGGACAAAATAAAACTTTCCACCCAAGAACAATTTTGGAGTACAAATGGTTTCTTTAATTTGATTTTTGGTTTCAATCAGGATATTTTCTTATAGCATATCTGTGATAATTTTTCTATCATACTTTCTCATCTGGATTCATTCACTTATTATGTAATTGCAAGAGTAAGCTTCCCAACCTTAAATCCTGGAGCTGCTGGGGGAAAGTTACAGCCAGAAAACTGACCTAGATTCAATTCCTGATCTGGTCATCACTTGGGAGTGCACTGGGATTGCTACTTTGCTTTATAGCTGGTGAGGTGGTGGGCACTGGCCTTTGTGGAAGTGTAAGGCAAGGAAACATGCCCACTGAACAGGAGTATTCTGTGCCTCTTGTCAAGAAGAGCCATCTCTGTGCAGTAAGTGGGATCCTTTAACCACATTAAAGAACCTGGATTCAAAATGCCCCTCAACAGACTAATGGATAAAGAAAATGTGGTCCATACATACAATGGAATATTATTCAGCTATCAAAAAGGATGAATACCCAATGCTTGCACCAACATGGATGGGACTGGAAGGGATTATGTTAAGTGGTCAAGCAGAGAAAGTCAATTATCATATGGTTTCACTTATTTGTGGAACATAAGGAATAGCATGGAAGACATTAGGAGAAGGAAAGGAAAAAGGGAAGGGGGGTAATCAGAGTAAGAGATGAACCATGAGATACTATGGAGTCCAGGAAACAAACTGAGGGTTTTAGAAGGGAGGGGGTTGGGGGATGGATGGGCCTGGTGATGGGTATTAAGGAGGGCACGGATGGAGCACTGGGTGTTATACACAAAAATGAATCATGGAACACTACATCAAACACTAATAACACAGTGAAAAAAAAAAAAAAAGAACTTGGATTCTTTGCTAGTGTCTACTGGCTTCTTTCCCTGAGTCTTAATGTGACAAGCCTATGGTGATGATGATAATAATATGAACTCTGTGCCAGGAACTGTTTCATATACTAAGTCTTAATCTTCATAGTCATGATACAAAGGAGTTCCATCATTTTACTGTTCTGTTATTCCCATTTTACCTAGAAGGAAACTGAAACACAGGTTAAGCAACTTGTCCAAGGACATAGCTAAGGGCTTATGCTTCTCGCTGTGCTAGCATGCTTCACTTGTTAGCTTCTACACAAATACTTCAACATTTTCCATGTCATTATAAAATACTTCATGTAGATTATTTTTGATGACCAAATATTATAACCTTTATATAATCCAACCTGTCTTATGTAATATTTATAAATTATTTCCATTTTTAATTTCATACATAATGCTCTGATAAATATATTCTCACAGAAATACCTTTGCTGTGGGGTGCCTGAGTTGTTAAGTGTCTGCCTTCGGCTCAGGTCATGGTCCCAGGGTCTTGGGATCAAGCCCCGCACTGGGCTCCCTGCTGAGCGGGAAGCCTGCTTCTCCCTCTCCCACTCCCCCTGCTTGTGTTTCCTCTCTTGCCCTCTCTCTCTGTCAAATAAATAAATAAAATCTTTCAAAAAAACAGAAATAACTTTGCTGTATTTATCATTATTTTTCAGGATGCCTTTTCAGTGGTAGAATTAAGAAGTGAAACAGCATGACTACTTTAAAGCTCTTGAGATTCACTGCAAATTTCCTACCAAAGTGTTATATCAAGTTAGTTCCCCAACAGCAAGGCAGGAGAGGTTTCTCTGTCGATCAGTCACGACAGATCAATGGTGCAGAATAATATTCAACCATTCTTTTTTTTTTCCCTTTGTTTTTCTACAAATAAATAATATTTTGTAATAATTAAAAAATGTAGACAAAAGGTGTGAGATCACTAATAAAGTAAACACCTTAATATGCAATCCTGTATTTAAAGTGTAACTTTGAACTCTTCCTTATGTTTCACAGATGAGTGAAACCATATAATACTTGTCTTTCTCTACTTGACTTATTTCACTGAGCATAATCCCCTCCAGCTCCATCCACACTGGGTGTTATAGGCAACTGATGAACTGTTGAACGCTACATCAAAAAACTAATGATGTATTCTATGTCGGCTTATTGAACATAATAAAAAATAAATAAATAGAACAATTTTAAAAGTACAAGTCAAAGAATCACTATGTAAAAAAAGGTCATTTTGCATCATTGAAATCATGAGTTAGTTATGCTTCAGAAGAACCCAAATTCTTCACAACTACATCACTACTAACTCTTCCATCAATAGAACACCAAGGAAGTAGTTTAAGGAGGAAATATTATTTACAGAGAGTCAATGACATAAAATGACCCTCCAGGACCATGTTTTCAATTAAAGAAAGAATGATGATTACATACAGGGAGGGAAAGAAGGAAAAATACACCATCACATGTTGATGTTAAAATATGGCATCAAAAATTAAGGGAAAAAAAAGGTATCCACTAATCCGGGGCGCCTGGGTGGCTCAGTAGGTTAAAGCCTCTGCCTTCTGCTCGGGTCATGATCCCAGGTCGTGGGACCGAGCCCCACGTCGGGCTCTCTGCTCGGCAGGGAGCCTGCTTCCTCCCCTCTCTCTCTCTCTGCCTGCCTCTCTGCCTACTTGTGATCGCTGTCTGTCAAATAAATAAATAAAATCTTAAAAAAAAAAAAAAGGTATCCACTAATCCTTCCTGTGGAGTGTCTTGATGTTCCTTTAACTTTTAAATGCCCTTTCCAAGTCGCTGACATAAACTAGGGCCTTGAGAAGTTATTAATAGCTCCATCCATGCTGCACCATGTTCCCCTCTCCTCCTTTCTGTGCTTGATGGCCTCCCTTAGGAGTGTGCTTGGGCCAGATGGCCTTCAGCCCAACTTCCTGTAAATATTCATTTTTAATGATAATAATTAAAAACACTAATTTGCTCTTACCCAAGGCCATTTCTATAGAGACCTCTTGGTGCTATACTAGCACTAATTAAGCCTTAGAAATGAGACTTTCTTTTCTAGTCTTACTAAATACCTCAAGTTTTGTCCCCAAAGCTATTTTTTAAAGTATAAGCGGTGACATCAGACAGAGTTTCAGCCTCTTCCTCCCATGATGACACTGAGATAAACTTGCATCATTTAATTCCTGTTTGGGCCCAAGATGCCACCAGAAGAGGACATTAAGTCTCTTCTCCCAGCCAGAGAGAAATGTAAAGGGGCCATTTGAGCCTGTCCATTTCTTTTAACCTCAGAAAACATTTACTCAATGGTTTGGTGCATTTTTTTTTTTTTTCCCCAAACTCAGGGACAAACCCATTAAACAAGGCCTTCACCTATGGTTCTTCGATCTCCAAAGGGCCTGGGGATAGAATTTCATTTGTCTATGAGTTTGAGTGGGAAGAATAATTGGCATCTTTATTTCATTAACTTTTATCTGAAATGTATTATTTCCTTTAATTATGAATTTATCATAATGTCACCAACAAACATGACAGATTTTTTAAAAATAACATACTAATATATTATTTGTTTTAGGGGTACAGGTCTGTGAATCATCAGTCTCACACAATTCACAGCACTCAACATAGCACATACTCTCCCCCAACACCCATCACCCAGCCACCTACCCCTCCCCCCACTCTCCAGCAACCCTCAGTTTGTTTCCTGAGAATAAGAGTCTTGTGATTTGTCTTCCTCCCAATTTCATCTTATTTCATTTTTTCTCTCCCTAGCCCCCACAACCCCCCACCCTGCTTCTCAAATTCCTCATATCAGAGGGATCATATGCTAATTGTCTTTCTCATGACAGAAACATTTTTAAAGATTTTATTTGTCAGAGAGAGAGATAACACAAGCAGGCAGAGTGGCAGGCAGAGACAGAGAGAGAAGCAGGCTCCCTGCCGAGCAGAGAGCCCAATGCAGGGCTCAATCCCAGGACCCTGGAATCATGACCTGAGCTGAAGGCAGAGGCTTAATGACTGAGCCACCCAGGCGTCCCTCATGACAGATATTTTTATATCACATTAGATTATATAGTTATCTTGAAATATTGTTTATGTATATTACTACTTTGAGATTCCAGGTAGCTTATTTAGGATTTTAATTTAAAATCTCATATATTGCTATATCACACATTTGAAGGTATTTTAGCACCTGGAATCTCAGTTTTCTTACATAATCCATTGTACCTCATTTTACACACAAAAATATAGCTATAGCTCATTATAGCAGAATGTACCTTCTTCTTAAGTTCATGTGGAACATACTCAAACATAGGCCATGAAACAAATCTCAATAATTTTAAAACAATTGTAATCATACAAAGCATTTTGTCCAACAGCAATGAAATAAAGCTAGAAATCCATAACAGAAGGAAAACTAGTAAACTGATAAATATGCAGAAATTAAATGCCACAATCTTAGATAATTAATAGGTTACAGAAAAAATCACAAGGGAAACTAGAAAAGAGAAACAAATGAGAACAGAGATACAACACTACCAAAACTTGTGGGATGTGGCCAAAGCTATGATCTGGAGAAAATTCATAGCTGTAAATGCCTACATATAAAAAGAGAAACACCTCAAATCAATCACCTAACCCTTCACCCTCAGGAACTAGAAAAAGGAGAGCAAACTAAATTCAAGGCTGGCAATAGAAAGGCAATGATAAAGTGAAGAGTGGAGATAAATGAACTTGAAAACAGCAAAATAGCAGAATCAATGAAACCCAAAGTGGATTCTTTAAGAAGATCAACACAATTGATCTTTTAACTAGACTGACTATAAAAAGAAGAGAGAGACACACAAAATGAAAATCAGGAGTGAAAGTGGAGACATGCCTACTGATCTTACAGAAATAAAAAGCATAAGAAAATACTAAAATAATTGTACACAAATTAGACAATGTGGATGAGGGGCACCTGGGTGGCTCAGTGGGTTAAGCATCTGCCTTCGGCTTAGGTCATGATCTCCGGGTCCTGGGATTGGGCCCTACATTGGGCTCGCTGCTCAGCAGGGAGCCTGCTTCCCCCACCTTTCTCTGCCTACCTCTCTGCCTACTTGTGATCTCTCTCAAATAAATAAATAAAATCTTAAAAAAAAAAAGACAATGTAAATGAATAGAAATTCCTAGAAACGCACAAATTTTCAAAATTGATTTGGAAAGGAACAGAAAATGTGAACATATCTATAAGAAGTAAAGAGATAGTAATCAACCTGCCAGCTAGAAAAAGTCCACAACAGGCTTCACTGGTGATTTCTACCAAACATATATATATATATATATAAAATAACTCTCTCAAACTATTCCAAATAGGACAACAGGAGGGATCACTTGCTAACTTATTCTATGAGCCTGGTATTAGCCTGATACCAAAGTCAGACAAAGGTACCATGAGATAAGAAAACCACAGGCCAATGTCCCTTGACCAATCTTGAAACTAGTCAAAGAGTCAAAACAATCTTGAAAAAGAAGATCAAAGTTGGAGGATTCCATCCTGATTTCAAAACTTATTACAAATTTACAGTAATCAAAACAGTGCACTATTGGCATAAGGATAGATATATAGGCCAATGAAGAATTAAGAATCTAGAAATAAACCCATGTCTCTATACCCAACTGATTTTCAGCAAGAGCACCAAGACCATTCAATGGGGAAAGATTAGCCCTTTTAACAAATGGTACTGGGACAACTGGATATCCACGTGCAAAAGAATGAAGTTTGACCCCTACCTCACACCATATATAAAATTAACTAAATTCATGAATGGAATAAAGAGCTAAAACAATATGGGAGTAAAAATATATAGGAGTAAAAACTACAGGAATAAATCTTCATGATCTTGGCTTGGCTATGGGCTCTTAGATAAAACACTAAATGTACTCAAAATGAGAAAAAAAATTGATAAATTGGATTTCATCAATTTAAATTTATGTGCCTGAAAGGACATTATAAACAAAGTAAAAAGACAACCTATAGGTTGGATAAAAAATATTTGTAAATCACATACCTGACAAGGGTTTAACTTCCAGAATATAAAGAACATGTATAACTCAATTTAAAAAAGACAAAGCTCAATTAAAAAATTAACAAAGGGGGAGCCTGGGTGGCTCAGTGGGTTAAAGTCTCTGCCTTCAACTCAGGTCATGATCTCAGGGTCCTGGGCTCGAGCCCCACATCGGGCGCTCTGCTCAGCAGGGAGCCTGCTTCCTCCTCTCTCTCTGCCTGCCTCTCTGCCTACTTGTGATCCCTGTCTGCCAAATAAATAAATAAAATTAACAAAGAACTTGAATAGAAATTTTTCCAAAGAAGAAATACAAGTGGCCTATAAGCATGTGAAAATACACTCAACATTAGTCATTAGGGAAATGCAAATCAAAACCACAAATAGATCCCAGTTTATACCCACAAGGGTGGCATTGCAATTAATGAATCACTGAACACTACATCAAAAACTAATGATGTATTATATGTTGGCTAATTGAACACAATAAAAATTTTTTAATCTAAAAAATAAAAAAATATATATAAATACAAGAAGTGTTGGCAAGAATGTGAGGAAATTAGAACCCTTATACATTACTGGTGAGAATGAAAGGTGATTGCTCTATGTGAAAAACAGCTTGGGAACTCTCAAAATGTTAAGCATAGAATTATCACACAAACCAATACTTCTCCTAGGTTTATACCCCAAATACTTGAACAAAGGTATTTAAACAAATAAAACTAATACACACACACACACACACACACACACACACACACACACACCCCTTAAGAGCAGCTCTATTTGTAATAGCTAAAAGGTGGAAACAACCCAAATGTTCATTAATGGATAAGTAAACACATCATGGTATATATACAGAATAGAATATCTTTCAGCCACAAGAAGGAATGAAGTAGTGATACACTTTGAATAAACCTTGAAAACATTATGCTAAGAAACCAGGATCAAACAGTCACATACTGCATTTTATTTGTATGAAATATCTGGAAAAAAATGTATCCAGACAGGCAGAAAGTAAACTGATGGTTACCGAGGAGTGAGGGAACAGGAGAATAGAGTAAGAGCTCGTAGGCTAGCTGTGCACTCCTTCCTTTCTTGGCCATGGGTCTTCCCCAGGATTCTGTCTGTGGGCATCTTCTGAATATTCTTCCAGTAATTGTCCCTGCTCTTAGAGCCTAGAATACCACTAAACGCCTGATGATTCTGAGCTCACCATCTGTAGGAGCTCCAGTTACTATGCAACACCAGACAAGTGATAGGACGTTCTGGAACTTCTGTTTTTGCTTCGCATGTCATTACTAAGACAGAGATAATACCTAGCTTCGATACCGAGCTGGAGGTGTTGCCAACTGCTAATAGACATTTGTCTCCTGATAGTCTAGAGGTATTTTAATACTAAAACCACCATTTTTTTCTAAATCTGTTCTTCCTACTCCCCATTTTAGTAAAGGACACTTTCATCTACACAACTTGCCCAAGCACTAGAAACTCATGATCATCTTTATTTCATTCCCTCCCTTGTGAAGTGGTTCTGCTGGTTTTATTGGTCAGCTAAAAGCCCTGGAACAATATCTCCCTCCCGCCCCCATCGATTTCATTTGCATGGCTGCTGTTCAGGCTTTTGCTACCTAGAACATGAACTGAAATGTTAACTGTTCTTTTTATTATTTTTTTAAGATTTTATTTATTTATTTGACAGAGAGAGACACACATAGAGAGGGAGCACGAGGGGTGGAAGGGGAGAGGGAGAAGCAGGCATCCCACTGAGCTAGGAGCCCAATGCAGGGCTCTATTCCAGGACACTGGGATTGTTATATGAGCCAAAGGCAGACGTTTAACCATCTGAGTCATGCAGGCACCCCAAGAAATGTTAACTATTCTTGCATTTTAGTCTCTGCCCATGCAAAAATGTTAGTTTCCTGGGATGCCTGGGTGGCTCAGTCAGTTAAGCATCTACCTTCAGCTTGGGTCATGATCTCAGGGTCCTGGGACCAAGCCCTGCACCCTGCATCGGGCTTCCTGCTCAGTGGGAAGCCTTCTTCTCCCTTTCCCTCTCCCTCTGACCCTGGCCCCTCCATTTATGCACGGGCTCTCTCTCTCCCTGTTTCTCAAATAAATGAATGAAATCTTTAAAAAAAAAAAAAACTGTTTAAAATGTTAGTCTCCCTCAGAATTTCAGACTCTCCTTTTCTCCCTTAATCAGGTCTTCATATGTTCTCTGGATGATCTAATTATTTTTCATAAGCTCATTTTCTAATTGATTCTCTGACAACTCCTAAATTAATATACTTATTCTTGGAAGTCAAATTTCACAAACTTAAGACTAGTTTGTTGAAGATCCTTGCAAACATCTCTAACTACTTCTCTGATGTCTACGTGAGCATGTCCACAACTGAATCCATTATCTTCCATCCTAACACAGCTGGGTCCTTATGAATTCCATCTCCGTGGGTGGCACATAATCTACACTGAGATTCTCATATAAACTCTGTCACTGCAGGTGGATTTATCACAAAGCTAAACTGGGTGAAGCCTGGCAAATTTTTACAGTTTTGCATTATTTTGTATCCCCCTAACTGTATATGCTTCAGGCTCTTACAAATCAGGATCCCTCTCTGCCTCCAATGAATCCCTTATATTTCTCTCTTAAATTTCACCTAGGAGAACACTGAGTCTTTATTTTACTTTACATAGAATATTTAGACCTATTTCAGCCCTTCCCATCTTTTCCTGTATAATGTAGTAATTTCAGACTTGACCATTAGTTACCTATAAAAAATTTCCTAGTGATCTTCTCATCCTCAATTTATGTCAACAGACTTATCAACCATAAAACTTGCAACTGTTGATTCAAAATAATATTAACAATCATCATTGTCATCATCATCCCACAAACATCACTTTGTGAATTTACTACCTAATTCTCATCTACTTTTTTAGGACAAAATCCAGGTTCCTTAGGATGATATTTAACAACTTCCATGAAATGGCCTCATTTATTTATCATTATTTCTCAGATTCTTCCTTAATTATCGCAGTCCTGTGTTTATATTCTTGAAATGCTACATACCCTCCCAGACCACCATTATTTTTGCTTCCATGAGTTTGCTCGAATTTTCCCCACTAATTGGAACTTTCTGTATGTTCTACCCAACTGTATATGTCTGCTCAAGCTGCCATAACAGAAAAAGCCCAAGGGGATAAGCAGTAGAAAAGTATGTCCTCATGGTTCTGGAAGCAAGAAGTCTGAGATCAAGGTGCCAGCATGTTTGGTTCCTGGTGAGGGCTCCCTTCCTGGCTTGTAGATGGCTGCCTTCTCTCTGTGACCTCATGAGACCTCTCCTTGTTGCATGTGTGTAGAGGTAAGGGGAGAGAGAGCTTCTGGGTGTCTTTCATAAAGACACTAATCCTCCTGGATCAGGGCCCCTATGCTTATGACCTCTTCAAACATCATTGCATCTTTCCATAATTTCTAACATTTCCATTTTATTATTTCTTACAATTTCCAGCTCTATTGATATCAGTCACCTGATCATGGATGCTGTTTACCTTTCCCACTAGAAATTTTTTTAAAAAATATTTTTACCTTTTTCCCCCTGGATTATACATTTATATTTTTTCAAATTTATTTTCTTAATAATCTCTATGTCCAACATGGGACTTGAACTCAAAACCCTAAGATCAAGAGTCATATGTTCCACCACTAACCAGGTGCCCCTCAACTAGAACTTTTAACTTTTTAATCTGCTTATAAGTGAATTGGCTATTTAAAATTTCCCAGGCTTCAACATTCTCACCATCAGAAAATGAGGATAGCCATACTCAATACAAATGTAGCCCTTTTCATTAGATGCCAAAATGAGATCACTTCCACTAAATAGAAAAACTTCCAAGTGCCAATTATCTAATTAATTAAATGTAACTTTATTAACAAAAGCCAACAATAAAGAAATTTGAAGAGATTATTTTAGAGTATAATAATTTGCCATGAAAAGAGTAAATACTAAAACTTCTCTCTGTCATCCAGAAAGCTCTAGAATGGTGGTGCTCAATGTACTCTACTACTTTGAAAGAGTGAAAATATTTTGTTCTTATGTTTGGACACTGATAAAGGAGCTTAGATATATGTGTTAAAAGCTTACATATAGGGGCACCTGGGTGGCTCAGTGGGTAAAGCCTCTGCCTTCGGCTCAGGTCATGATCGCAGGGTCCTGGGATCGAGCCCCACATAGGGTTCTCTGCTCAGGAGGGAGCCTGCTTCCCCCCACTTCTCTCTCAGCCTGCCTCTCTGCCTACTTGTGATCTCTGTCTGTCAAATAAATAAATAAATAAAAATCTTAAAAAAAAAAACTTACTTAAGGACATAAAAATAACTAACACTTATTTATGGTAATAAATGTCATGTATCATTCTAATGGCCTTACATATATTATATACATTAATTAGTTTACATTAAGTTCATAATTTCTCAATTAGGTAGGTACTATTATTATCCCCAGTTAAGACATCAGGAACTGAATTGGAATATAGAGAGATAAGTGCAGAATAGGGATTCAAACTCAGGTAGTGTGACTTCAGTGCCCACATTCTTAACAGTCTTCAAAGCCTGTGGAAATCATAAATGTGAAAGGGTGTTACAGGGGAACAGTAACCTATCCCTTGCATTTCCAGTTAGCGCCAAACATGGGAAATGCCCATCTTTTTGCCCACTGCTGGTATAACTGCCCAGAGCTCCAGGGTGAAGTTCATCCATAAATTCAAGTAGTGAATACACTCTCTCATGCTGAGACATACCTGCCTATGTTCACTGAACACACCCAGGAAGTTCTCAAACCATACTTGGATGAAGGCCAACAGGACTACAGATGGAGACCTCATCAGTTACCAACACTCAACTGTCTAGGTCTGTTTTCAGTGAGTGACCCATGAAAAATCATGACACAGCTGATGAAAATTCACAACTTAAAAAGAGAATAGCAAGCTGCACAAACAGAAAAATCATAGCTTGTCATGAAGTTGAATTGGTCCTGGAAATGAGTTTTTTAAACAAGTCTAATTATTATACACAGAGAGAAAAGCACTAGACTTCTTTTGAGAAAGGCAGGCTAGGTAATTTGTACTAACCCTTTGTTGAGGACCACTGAAAGGGTTGGTAAAGAGCAACTAGAGATCCTAATTAACACCAAAGACCCAACAAGATAGGAAATTTCTTGCTGAGAGGACAATGCAAAAAGAGATGCATTAGAGACCTCCTTTTCAGGGGTATTTGCCTGCATAGGTGAGGCAACTGAAAACTGGAGTTCTTTAAACGGAGAAGGAGGGAGGTACCAAGGACACCAGCAGTCAGCTCTACCCTAAAATAATATTCCCTCTTCCCTAGGTGTCACCTTTACAACAATTTGCCTATTCTTGGGGAAAGGGTTAAGGACAAGCAGATCTTTCATGGAAATTTTAGGAGCTGGAAGGACAGGTCTGAACTTGGTGCCGACCAAAGGCTACTAATGCAGCAAATACTCCACTTGTATAGAGAGAGCTTCTCTCTTTCTCTCTTTTTTGTTTTGTTTGTTTGTTTGTTTGTTTTTAAAGGTGAGGTGAGGAGCACAGGGAGAAACAGAGTCCCTACTGAGCAGAGAGCCAAATGCGAGACTTGATCCCAGGACTCCAGGACCATGACCTGAGCCCAAGGCAGATGCTTAACTGATTCAGCCCCACTGGCATCCTAAGAGCAACACTTCTTAGTTGTGGTACTTTGACAGGTCAATGAGATTGCCCAGAAAATCTTCAACCCTTGATCCCATACTGCTTTCACTCTTAGGAAACTGTCATGAAAAGACAAAATTCCTCCCTGGTAGAAGATTTATTCTAAGTCCCACAGTCTATCTCAAAAATAATTTTTCAAATAAAATTTCCAGCTAACAACAAAAGACTATATGACAACAACAGTCAAAATCATTACAAACTATAGATGAAAGAAACAAAGTCCAGGTTTAGGCATCAGTGTCAGAAGGAGAAATGAATGCCGTTTTAGTGGCTATAACCAATGAGATATAAACTGAAATTAAGTATGTCAATAGTATTGGAAAAAGTAAAATCTGACATGGAAGATTTGGAAAATAACTTAAATTCATAGAACTGAAAAATACAATAATGAAGTTAAGAACTTAATAAATGTTTTCAACACCACCAAAGAGAAAATGAAAAAAACAGAAGATAGAGCAGAAGAAACCAGCTTGAAGAAAGTGTGGAGAGACAAAAATATGGGGCATACCACTGGACAGGATAAGTCACATAAAATAATGTGGTCTAATATATATTACTTGGAGTTCCAGAAGAAGGAGAAAGACAAATGAGACAGAAACAATGTTTGAGAAGAACTGATATTTGAATTGAGTCTTTATAATGAAATAATATAAGTGTGACTTTCCATGAGGGGCATTCAGCAAGAACTACAGCTTTTTATTCATTCATCCTAAAAATAGTATTATCAAGTACCTGCTCTATCTTGGGCACTCACAATTATGGAGGATAGCGCAACCAGCAGAATAAAGACTCTTCAAAGAGCTTACATATCCTTCTAGTAGAAACAACAATAGATAAATTCTTATATAATATAATGTCAAGTAGGTTTTTTTTTTTTTTTTTTTAGTGTCAAGTAATTTTGGTTGTTCTGAAGGTAATTAAAACCTGAGTAAAAGGACCAAGAGCAATGAATGACGTCCTATTCTAGAGAAGATGCCTATCTTCTATATAAGATGGCCAGAAAGTACTTCTCTAAGGAAGTATCTGAACAGGGATCTCTGTAAAGAGGAAGGAGGCCCAAGAAGATATGGGTGTAGAACACTGCCTAGGAGGGAAACAACAAGTAGAAGGGCCTGGAGGTGGAAAGTTGTTTGTTGTGCTTGAGGAACAACAAGAAGGTCAGTTTGGTAACACTGAGAACAAGAATGAGGACAGAAGTTTAGGAAATGAGGCTGGAGAGGTTGTCAGGGGTCAGGCCGAGGAGAACCTTGAAGACTTTGGATTTGATTCTAAATATCATAACTACCTCTGAAAAGTCCGAACCACGAGACTGGTTAAGATATGCTTTCCATTTCCAAAGGATCACTCTGGCTATGGAAGAATAATAGATTGTAAGGAAGAAAAGGTGGAGACAGACAGAGCCTTTACCAGGCCATGAGCAGTGCCAGAAAAGAAAATATGGTGGCTTGATCCAAGTAGTATCAGCAGAGATAAGACAAAGTAACCAGAAGTCAGTATACATTCTGGCTGTGTTTCCAGTTGGTTCTGGAAATGGACTGAACATGAGTTAGGAAAGAAAGGGACAAATCAAGTACGACTTTAAGGTTTTAGCAAACAAACTTAGCACTTGAATGAATGGAACATTCCTATTAAAGCCAAGAAAGTAATAAGAAAGACAACATCTATAATTTTTCCACATTATAATGAAGATTTGGGTTTAAACCAATGAGAAAAAAAGGAAAACTATAAATATTAGAAAGCATGAGACATAATTATATTCTTTATACTTAATAGGATATCTACCTAAAAAATCCAAAGAATAAACTGAACAAAATCAAGAAAACTAATAGGAAAATCCTGTAAGAGAACTGGATAGAAGACAAAAACAAAACAAAACATTATTAACATATTTCCTGTAGAGCAGCAATAAAACTTGAAAATACATATGAATAAACCTTAGGAAAAAATGTGTAAAACCTTATGAAGACAATGGCATACTGTCTCATATTGACATGGAAAGGTTCCTAGCAAATGCTAGGAAAAGTGAAAAAACTTTTGTTTTTTCAAGTGAAAAAAATCTGGAATTCATAGCCCAGAATATTTAGTATGATCCCTTTAAAAATCATGAATACAGGCACCTGGGTGGCTCAGTCAGTTAAGCACCTGCCTCTGGCTCCGGTCATGATCCCAGGGTCCCGGGATCAAGCCCCATGTCGGGCTCTTTGCTCAGCAGAAGCCTACTTCTCCCTCTATCTGATGTTCTTTTCTTCTTGTGCTCTCTCTCTCTGTCAAATAAATAAATAAAATCTTTAAAGAAATTTTAAAAATAAAAATCATGAATACACATTATGGGGATTTGTGTGTACATATGTGTATATGTATGTGTATTTAACTGTAGTTAGAGCAAAAATGTAACACTATGAACTGTTGTTGGTAGATCAATGAATCTGAAGAAGCTACAACTTTGGGGAAGGTATTCTCTTTTCTGAATCCATATAGGTAAGTATTATTTACAATAAGCACTATATGACAAAAAATTATTTTTATAGAAAGCATAAGCAAAATTCCCATTAATAGCCACATAATATTTGGCACTTATTAAATACCAGATAATACACCAAAAACTTGCAGCACCTGGGTGGCTTAGTCACTAAGCATCTGCTTTCAGCTCAGGTCATGATCCCAGTATCCTAGGACAGAGTCCTGAGTCGGGCTCTCTGCTCAGCAGGGAGCCTGCTTCCCCCTCTCTCTCTGCCTGTCTCTCTGCCTACTTGTGATCTCTCTCTCTGTCAAATAAATAAATAAAATCTTTTTTTAAAAAATATGATTATCCAGGCTTATGACAGCGGTAAATGAATTTCCCCCATTTTACAGGTGATAAAATTCAGACAAAGGGGAAACTGCTTAAGTTCGGACGGCATGAAAGTGGCAGGGTCGGGGCACCTGGGTGGCTCAGTGGGTTAAGCCGCTGCCTTCGGCTCAGGTCATAATCTCAGGGTCCTGGGATCGAGTCCCACATTGGGCTCTCTGCTCGGCAGGGAGCCTGCTTCCCCTCCTCTCTCTCTGCCTGCCTCTCTGTCTACTTGTGATCTCTCTCTGTCAAATAAATAAATTAAAAAAAAAAAAAAGAAAGTGGCAGGGTCAATCTTGGAATGGAAACAGGTGGATTCAAAAGTCCATGCTTTAAACAAAAATACTGTTTCTTACAGCATTGGTGGGAATGCAAACTGGAGTAGCCACTGTGGAAAACAGTATGGAGGGTCCTCAAAAAGTTAAAAATAGAGCTACCTTTTGATCCAACAATTGCACTACTAGGTACTTACCCAAAGGATACAATCATAGTAATCTGAAGGGGCACGTGCACCCCAATGTTTATAGCAGCCATGTCCACAATCGCCAAACTATGGAAAGAGCCCAGAAAGGATGAAATCGTTGCCATTTGCAATGACATTGATGAAACTAGAGTGTATTATGCTAAGAGAAATGAGTCAGTCAGAGGAAGACAAATACCATTTGATTTCACTGATTTGGAATATAAGAAACAAAAGAGATGAACATAGGAGAAGGGAAGGAAAATCAAAATAAGAGGAAAACAGAGAGGGAGGCAAACCATAAGAGACTCTTAACTCTAGGAAACAAACTGAGGGTCACTGGAGGAGAGTGGGTGAGAGGGTGGGGAAACTGGGTGCTGGGGATTAAGGAGGGCACTTGAAGTTATGAGCACTGGGTGTTATATACAACTGATGATTCACTGAATTCTACCTTGGAAACTAATAATACAGTGTATTAATTAAATTGAATTTAAATAATTTTTTTTTAAAAGCTGAAATGAGATTAAGAGTCAGCTGCTGAACAGACTGAGCCACCCAGGTGCCCCAGATTAACACATTCTTATGAAGAGCCTACAGTTACCCAAGAAAAATACCAAATCGAAATTAACCAGGAAATTAACTTTGCCTATGTTCTTCCGGAAAAGTCTGAGTAACCCTCAGTTTTATTTATTTTTTTTAAACTTAAACTAATAAGTAGACATTCCTCCAAATTCAGATTCTAAACCAAAAATAGGAAGAATGATTGTTTTCACTATTACTAAAATAAAACCTAAAGCAATCAAATTATTTTCCACCAGGAATTCTGTCTCTTTGTGTTTTATTGTCTGAAGGGCAGACTTTTATTCTCATTGGGAGGTAAGACCTTACCATGAAGCAGATTCTAGCTGAGAGTCACAGACAGACTTCATGGAGTCATCAGACAACCTGTAAATGTGAATCTCTTATCTAAGGAGATGATCTATAGCATTTTTAGCAGATCTAGAACAACAACAACAAACAAACCAAACCCAAAGAGTTAGCATTCTGACTTTACCAATTGGTGAAAAAGTGAAGTCTGAGCTAAGAACTTTAGAGAACCTCTTCATCTGTGTTCCCTTCAGGAAAGTTCATGTGCTAGCTGAGAGAGTAAGCTTGGAAGGTGGGAATGGGAACTGGGAAAATTAACTGAAACTTCTATTGTGCCAAATGCCTTTGGTGAAGGCATTGGTTGTGTGTGGGCCACAGCTTTAGACCATAGAGTCAAAGACAATGCAAAATAATCAGAATAAGTGAATGAGTAGGAGACTGAGAGTTTGAGATTCAGTCCACGTAACTGTAGAATATGGCTTCTGATAGCTTGGAGGAACATGAATGACAAGAACAGAGACATATTAAGGAGAAGAGGGTTCTCATGTATGCAGATACGTCTTATAAAAATAGCTTTCAGGAGGAGCCTAGAAGTTTTTCAAAGTGTTATAGATGAGCTTATAATTTGAGGGCAAATCTTTTCAAAGTGTCCCATGTGCCTCCAAGTCCCTGGGAATCTCTAAGAGCTGGGACAGGGTGGCTTGCCTTTCTTTCCTCTTCTGCACCTGCTACCCTGCCAGTGGAGCACGTCTTCTTGTCCTGCATCCCCACTCTTGAGGTGAATTCCTCACCTTGAGCTCTAAGACAGTAAAAACACAATGTTGCCTAGCTTGGCAGCTCCATCACCAAGAGCCATTTCATAGGGACTAGACTCTATCTGGAGAGAAATGACCCCTGAGATCTGGCTTCTGAAGGCTGGATTCCAGAAAGTGGTGCTGATCTTTTGAGTTCCCAGCAACCCAGGAGGCACCTCTGTGCTTGACCCACTCCCTCTGTTCTTTTGGTTATCAGGTATCACCCACATAAGTACTGATCCATCCTGTGGAAAAGTGAAAGGGGCTGGTGTGGTCTTTGCACAAAGAGGTTCATATTAACCCATGCAGGTGCAAACTCAGAAGTAAAGAGGCTAGTGAGGAGGCACCTACCTGGGTGGCTCAGTCAGTTAAGCATCTGACTCTTGGTTTCTGCTCAGGGCATGATCTCAAGGTCGTGGGTTGGAGTCCCACATCATGTTCTATGCTCAACAGGAAGTCTGCTTGGCCTTCTCCCTCTCCCCATACCCCTCCCTACCAATATGAAATAAATCTTTTTAAAATAAGATAAAATAAAAGACTGATGAGGCAGAAGGTAATAGATGCGATCATAACTTTGCAGCTCTGCAGGCTGTTTTTCTTGTTTGTATATAGAGCATTGGTTCATCTCATAATGGGGGAACTGGAAACCAACTCCAGATAGAAATCAGGAAACGAAGGTAGAAACACAAGCGAATGCATGAGGAATGAGTTGGAACCCTGGGTTGGGCACTTGGCAGGGTTGGCCAAGATGCCTGAGTCCTGGTGAGTGTTAGTGCACACTGTGTGCAATTCAGGAAGCAGACCAGGTGATGCAGGAAATATCAGGAAGGAAGTGATGAGGGTGGGATCCAAAGGAAGTGGCATTTCAGGTGTTTTGGCCCAGCCGGGGAGGGAGCTCCTTGAAAAGGACGTAAGATTCTCCCAGAAAGAAGCAATAGTCATAAAACCTTCTGAAGACAGAAAAAGAAACAGTGGTTTCCCCCACATAAAGAAAAAATGAGTTAATGATAAGATGACTCAAAAGTTCTGCATTGAGACCCAAGTGCCTGAATTAGCTACAATTTACATAACTAAGTCTGACTTAATGTAAATATTAACAGGATCTGAAATTCTTTTTCCTCCTCAAGAGAAAAAAACCTTTGAATCACTATCCAAAGAATAATGCTTCCTCAGGGAAATAAAATGATTCTTATCTAAGAGGACAAAGGAGATTTTAAAAAATTGGTCTGTGCTTCATTAAGCAAAATTATATTTTAAGAAAAACACCACAGTAGAACAGTGAGGATTGGGTTCTCATGTATTCTATCTCAAACTTCAGGGTCACCCACTGCTTTGGGGCTACTCTAATCCCTTGAGAGTTAAGGTGATTTTTTTCCCCTTGATATATAATATCAGGGACATTGTCCACCTTTAAATGGATACTGAAAAAAATGCCATTACCAAGGACAGTTCCACGAGCTGGAGAAGACTCAAGTCTATGGTGAATGGGGGTGAGTGCCAAGTAGATCCAGATATGCCTTCCTGGGAAAGTCTGCCTATGAAATCCTCATTAAGAGAGAAAGAGGGATGGGTGCCTGGGTGGCTCAGTGGGTTAAGCCTTTGCCTTTGGCTCAGGTCATGATCTCACGGTCCTGGGATTGAACCCCAAATTGGGCTCTCTGCTCAGTGCGGAGACTGCTTCCTCCTCTCTCTTTCTGCCTGCCTCTCTGCCTACTTGTGATCTCTCTCTCTCTCTCTGTCAAATAAATAAATAAAATCTTAAAAAAAAAAAAAAAAGAAAGAAAGAAAGAAAGAAAGAAAGAAAAAGTGATCGTGTAGCTTCTTCATACCAGTGACCCAAATGGGACAAAGAAAGGGCATGGTTGGAAATGGAATTCTCACATTGTCATAGAAGTACAGTGTAAGGATATGTAAGTTATTATCCTCAAGGGAAATCACAGAACTTTATCTAGAAAGGGACTGCTGGTGGGAGATGTGAGAAGAATGAATCTGAGGTACATCTGGTGGGATTCAGTTAGCAGAATCTGGAGATACTAGAATATTCTCACCCTTGATTGTTTGCAATGTAAGACACTTGGGTAAAGTATGATTTGACTCATTCTCCTGTCCACCAGTCTACACCCTCCAAGACCCAGGTGTCCCTCCAGAGGCATTGAAGAGGAAATGTGACCTGGGAGGGAAGTCACATGAGTAATGTGAGAGAGCCGGAAGTAACAGCTGTGAGCAGCTCTGGTCCAGAAAAAAACAGATAAGCTTCTAACAGTGTAGATCTGGCACTTTGTAGATGGAGCTTAAGTGCCAATGATCCAGCTTCATTATACCAGGCAGCCTGTACCGAGAAAGATTACTTAGATCTCCCTTGTGTTCTAGCAAACCCTCCAAACAGATGCTCTCTACCCTGAAACTCTAGGGAACTCGGTTCAAAGACCCACAACACCATGAGAGAACATACAGAAGACAGAAAACTGACAGCAGACACAGGGATTGACCATGAGTCCTGTGTGGTTGTGGAGCCTGCAGACTATGGCTGGTCTGAACTGCGATGTGCTCTCGCTGCAACAACACACTGTTCAAAGACTTTAGACAAATTACATGTAGAATATCTCACTGGTAATTTTTATGTTGATAACATCATTATGATAACAACTTGGAATACTGGGCAAAATAGCATGTATTATTAAAATCTGCCCTTTTCATGGGGTGCCTTGGTGGCTCAGTCGGATGAGCACCCACCTCTTAATTTTGGCTCAGGTCATGACCTCATGGTTGTGGGATCAAGCCCTACATCAGGCTCCATGCTCCACAAGGAGTCTACTTGGGATTCTCTCTCTCTGCCTCTGCCCCTCTCCATCACTCACACACTCTCTCTCTCTCAAAATGAATACATTTTTAAAAAATCATTAATAAATAAATTACACGCATAAATATTCATGACCTATTTATTTGGCTCCTAAAAAATCTAAAATCACATGGGTGGTAGTTTGCATTTGTGACTCTCTCTACTTCTAATGGACCGCATGGCTCTAGAGGCCAAAGAACATTTCCTCTTGATGTTGGGATCAGCCCTGTCTTCCCCAATCCCTGCAGGACGGATACAAGAGGTTCTGCTTCCTTTAATCTTCTCCAGGGCTCAGTGTAGAGCTGAGCACAGGGTAGCAACCAAGAAACACCAAGGCTATTTCCCTAAGAACTGTATGCCACATCTGTGATGATGAATGCTGTGTGTCAACTTGGCAGGGCCATAGGGTGCCCCGACCTTAGGGCAAACACTATTCTGGGTGTGTCTTCACAGGCGTTTTCATACGGCAATCACATCTGAGTTGGTTAAGTGAGTAAAGCAGATTTCCTTCCTGCTCCACTAATGTGGGTGGGCCTCGCCCAATCAGTTGAGGGAATGCATAGCCCAACAGTGCTGAGTAGGAAGGAACTCTTCCTGCCTGAGGGTTCTGAGTAGGACCACTTCTTGGGTCTTGAGCCTTCCAGCTTTTCAGACAGGAATTTGTACCATTAGCTCTCCTGGTTCTCAAGCTCTGGGGTTCACACAGGAACTACATGTCTGTTCTTGGGAGTCTCCAGTGTGCGGGCTTCTCCTTATAATAAATCCACACACACACACAGGTGCCCATAACCATCCCCCCACTCCTTGGTTCTGTTTCTCTAGAGAATTCTAACACATGTGTAATATTGGCTAATTTAAGAATGCAATCTTCCACGACATCACAATTTTAAATTTCGTGTATAAGAGGTTAGTTTTCTGAATATTTTTTACAAGCAGTTCTAGAACTGATGAGTTTGGGACACAGCTAAATTCCTCTGAATCTCTATTTGCTCCTGGCAAAAACTGTACCTCCCTCGCAGGGATGGTGTGAAGGACAAAGGAGACAATGCCCAAGAACATATGTGGTCCCTTGAAAGCTCTCTATGGTCCCCAGTTAACGACCATTTAGTTCTGTCTTCTTTACGTACAATGAAACTAAAAGTGAAGTGGTGGACATGGTAAAAAAGATCTAGTCTCATTAAAGAATTTGTATACCGAATTAGGTTTTCAAGCAAGAGGTAGAATCCATCTGACATGTCCTTGGGGGAACTTGTACCACTTGTCAACAGCACACTTCCTGGGACTAGGAGGCAAGGATGTGTGACCTATTGGGTAAAGAGGTGGATGGGGTCCCATGGGTGGAGCTGCCATCATAGATGCCATTGTTGTGGGAGGATTCAAACACAGTATGGTTTCTTGAGACCTGCTGGCTAGTTCAGCCCCCTTTTCCAGGCTTACAGTGCCGTCCCCACTTTGTTTATGGGGCTACCTCTTTGCAGTCTGTTTCTCTTAAAAACACTTTTAAGTTTCTCTTAAAATCATCAGTGACCCCCAAATAATCGCCTAGCATATTTTTCCCATAGATCCATGACCATGATGGACAGGGACTTCTCCTGCACCATCAGTAGGGAAGACGTGACCCAACCTGGTTTCTTTCTTACAACTGTTACTCAACAGTTCATTGTTTTCTGACAAACGCCCCATGACTTCTTCATCTTTATTTCATGAAATTCTGCCATATCAAGAAATGGGTTGATTTCTGTATCTTTACCTCATGCTTTACACTTGGACAAACTAAGTGCCATCAGAAGGAAAGCTCAGAAGTGCCGAGATGATGTGACATGAAAGCAGTAAAACATAATTACAATTTGTACACAGGAAAAATCACCAAATGCATATTGTTAATGATTGTGTCTCAGGTATGAAGAAAATGCATGGAGTTCTAAAAATGATGACAAAGATAGGAACTTCAAGGTCCTAGGGAAAAGATGAGTTGTTTCCAACTATAAAGAGAGAGTCGGTCATTAAGGCTTATTTAGCTGGGAGCCCAAAATATCATTTAATTGGAAAGAGGTTTTTCTAGTCCCTAAATCAGGTTCACAGACACTTCCTCATTAAACTGCATGACACAGCTATGGGGTAAGGAAGGTTCTTGCCATGCCCTGAGGAGACTAGCTCAGAGAGCCCTGCCTGCCCATGCAGCAAGCTCAGGATGGAGGAGGGGACGTGAGGGACATCTTCCCGACTACCCCTTTCCTGAGAAGGATCCCCCTAGTGTTCCCCACACCTCTGCTGGACAAAGGGACACGTGCCCTGTCTCCAGGGCATGGTCCAGTGGGCCATTTTATTCTTCAATCCTTTCACATCTCAGCAAACAGAGTCACTTTTCAGAAAAGGGAGGGTTTCTCACATGAACTGAAGGTTGAAGACTGCATTTTCTGTATTTCATAAACAAAGACTGTAAGAACTAAATGCCATCTGAGCTGTCTTGGTGGGACAGGGCGAGGTTCAGTTTTAGATTGCCCCGAAGAAGAGCTGGGTTGGAGAAACTTCGAGAACTCACCTTAAAGAGAGCAACCCAATCCAGAGGGTGGAGGAGAGAGACCTCTGTGTCAGACAGGAACAAGTGTCTAACAGGCGCTACAGATTCTTAAATACGAAAATAAATGACAAGTTTCTCAGTTCTGATCCCATGAGGGTCAGAAGCTGCTAGGATCACATTAGGTTTTGATGTAGTGGTCAACTGTTCATGATATGCATAGAACACCCAGTGCTCATCACAACACGTGCCCTCCCTAACACCCATCACCTTGCTCCCTCTCCCCTCTGAAGCCCTCAGTTTGTTTCCTGGAGTCCAGAGTCCCTCATGGTTTGTCTCCTTCTCTAGTTTCTCCCCCTTCAGTTTTCCCTCCCTTCCCCTGTCGTCCTCTGCACTATTCCTTATGTTCCACTTATGAATGAAACCATAGGATAATTGACTTTCTCCGCTTGACTTATCTCACTCAGTGCAATCCCCTCCAGTCCCATCCATGTCAATGCAAATGGTGGGTATTCATCCTTTCTTGTGGCTGGTCCATGGTATATATAGACCACATGTTCTTTATCCATTTGTCTGTTGAACAGTATCTCAGCTCCTTCCACAGTTTGAGAATTATGGGACATTGCGGCTATGAACATTGGGGTGCATGTGCCCCTTCTTTTCACTACACCTGTATCTTTAGGGTAAATATTGGCTCATTGAACATAATTAATCAATTAATTTAAAGAAGACCATTGGCCTGACTTCACATACATTCCTTGGATGCTGCATTTCTCTCAGGCTTCTGGGGACAAGAAGGTGTGTGCCTATAGGCACTTTACCCCATGCACACTTCAAACCATCTGTGAACAATTTGTCATCAACAACAGAGCTTTTGTCATATCTCATCTTCCTACCAACATGCATGCAAAGAGCCAGACTAGACTAAAAAGAAAAAGAAAAACCAAGGGTGCATCAGACTAGGAAGGGCAAGCAAGAAAGTGGCCAGGTCTGGACCCAGCAGTTCTGACCCCAAGTGCAAAGACATTTAAACACAATCTCTGCTTTCCATCTACTTTTACTATTTTTATTATACCATTTTTTTTAAAGATTTTATTTATTTATTTGACAGACAGAGATCACAAGCAGGCAAAGAGGCAGGCAGAGAGAGAGAGAGAGAGAGAGAGAGGAGGAAGCAGGCTCCCTGCTGAGCAGAGAGCCCAACTCGGGACTCAATCCCAGGCTCTTGGGATCATGACCTGAGCCGAAGGCAGAGGCTTTAACCCACTGAGACATCCAGGTGCCCCTTTATTATACCTTCTTGAGACTCTCTTTAGACGTAGTTTCTATAAGCTCCAGAATGGGGATGATATTATAGAATCATAATATTTTAGTGTCGGAGAGTAAAGATTATCTTTACTCTCAGTCGGTTAAATGGTGGGCTCTCGGTTTCGGCTCAGCTCAGGATGGTGAGATCAAGCCCCACCTCAGGCTCTGCACTCAGCATGAAGTCTGCTTGAGATTTTCTTCCTGTGCCCCTCCCCCACAACTTGGGCATGCACTCTCTCTCAAATAAATAAATCTTTAAATGAATAAATAGATTTTTAAAAAAGGTTGAAAATATTCACTATTGATAATAGTTTATTTTTAAAAACAGGTTTAACCAGTAACTGAAGCACTTCTCGGGCCCACCATAACTTAATTTTAAATCAACCCTATGAAGAAGTTACTACTATTTTTGCAGTTTTATAGGTAGAGAAACTCTAGCATGGTGAAGGAAATTTCCCAAGATTGTTCAGTATCAGAGCCAGGATTCACTCCCAGGCAGTCTGGCTCTGAAGCCCCAGGCATCCTTTTTTTTAACCACTCTGCTAAATTGACTCTTGAAAAATGTCAGTAAGGCTTCTGTAAACTTTGGAAGTCATCTAACATTCTTGTATTTTAACTGCAATTTGCTTTAATGAACCAAAACATTAATTTGCTAAGTGGCTGGCCTTGAGATATAATTTGCCCTTTTCAGAGTCCGATGATCTTGAAAATCTATACTTTTTCAAGATCAGCTACGAAGAACTCTAGTCGATGCATGGAGTAGAGAGAGGCTGCCTTCTCAAACAGTAAGTTTTTATAAAAATTGCCACACCGAGGGCCACCTGGTTGGCTCAGTGGGTTAAGCGTCTGTCTTCGGTTCAGGTCATGATCTCAGGGTTCTGGGATCGAGTCACATGTGGCCAGCTGGGAGCCTGCTTCTCTCTCTCCCTCTAACAACCCCTGCCCTGCTCATGCTCTCTCTTTCTCTCTCTCTCAAATAAATAAATAAAACCTCCAAAAAAAAAAAAAATTGCCACAATGAGAAAGGCTGGTTAGGGAATAATAATGCATAAGGATAGCACCAAGTCCAACTGGGAAACACAGATGGCCATGAACAAGCTGCCAACGCTCGGATATTATAAACTGAAACCAGAATCTCTTGAGGTGTGGGCTAGATCTTGCTGTAGCCCCACTCTGAGATGTCTTCTAATAAAAGCTTGTCACTGTAAGGATTTAAACGTATCACGACATGGGGGAGTCCCCTCTACTTGACAGGTGCAGACAAATGCTACTTAATTCAGTAATCGCTTAATAAAGCCAATTAGATCCTTAACAATGATAGTGTAACAAAGTGGTACACAGCACTGTGTTTTTGAATGAGCCTCCCCTCGCTTCCCAGGCAAATGTGCAATTCATTCATGACCAACCACAGCAAGAGGCATCCAGACCCCCGCTCTGGGCCCTCTCTGGAATGGCAAAATGCTCTGCCCAGTCGGGCCCTTCAGAAAGCTCTCGGGCATGGGCCACTGGTGCGTGGGTGATGCAAGCAAGCTGAGCACACCCTGCCAAGGCACCCGAGTCAATCTGCCATTCACAAGGGTCAGACTCTCCGGTAAATGCACACAGCTTCTGGCAGTGCATCGGCAGAATTATCTGCCCGCTCCCCGTCCAAGCTCCTGATGAGGCACACATGGCCGTGGAAATAATTATCAGGGAAAACCCTGCTGTGAAGACAAATCTTTCTTAGGAGGCAGGCGCAAAATCATCACACATCCTACTCCTGTTAACTCAGTGATGCTCTGGTTCTCTGCGTTTGCGGCACTTGGGTCAGCACTTTGGATGGAAGTTTCACCTTAAGGCCAGGACGCGGTATCCCGATGGTGATGCGGTATTCATTAAGAGCCTGCCTTCTTAATGAATCTCCTACCTGGGGCCTGCATCCCTTAGGTTGAGTGAGTGGCTGGACCAGAGGACACTGGGGTCCACACCTGCTGGGCTCCTGGCTGCTTTGTTCAGGGAAGGACAGATAAGCACTCCAAGCCCTCGCTCTCTCCATGAAAGGGCAGAGAGGTGCCTGTGTAGTCTTTGTAGCCAACTGAATGCCTTGAACACAGCTTAGTTCAGCCCTGAAAAGGTACTTTTATCATCTCTGCTAGTGAATCTTCAGATGTAGTTTGAAATCGTCATGCGGAGATCATTTTCCTAGGGATCTGGAGACAGTGAATTTCCGAATGGGGTTCTTCAAATGTTAACAAAACACCCCAGAGCATGTTATCACTAATGTATGCACCATGTATCACATGCTCATGTTTAGGTGTTTAAAAAATAAACCACAGTTGGGGCGCCTGGGTGATTCAGTCAGTTAAGCGTCTGCCTTTGGCTCAGGTCATGATCTCAGGGTCCTGGGATCGAGTCCCGTGTCAGGTGCCCTGCTCAGTGGGGAGTCTGTTTCTCCCCCCGCCACCTGGGTGCTTGCATGCTCTCTCTCTAAAATAAATAACAACATCCTTAAAAAATAAATAAATCCTTAATAAATAAATAAACAAACACAGTTCACATGACTGCCCCCAGGGACGAGTGATGGTCCAGGAGACACAGTGGTCACAGACGTATGCCATTTTGCTCCTTCCTGATACCCTTCCTTCTGCTCTCCAATCTCACCTGGTAAGTCTTAGGACCAATCTGTGGCTGCCTTACTCCACGCGAACACTGTCAACACAGGAAGGGGGACGGTTGCCAGTTTTCCACAGGCAAACAAAAGCCACCTGCATCTCCGGGAACGCTCAGCTGTGAGGGGAGACATCAGGCAGGAAGGGGAGGCAAATAAGACAAAGGAAACTGCTCTCGGGAAAAGAGAGCTAAAGGTATTGAAACAGAGTTCTTTTCTTTCATTCATTAAAAAATAATAACAATAATACTTATTCACATTCTACTCTGTCACAGGCACTGTGTTATCAGGTTATAGCAGAGGACGAAATAGTCAAGATTCTCCCTCTTAGAGATCTTATCCTTCAAGGAAGAAAGACGATTAATATCTATGCAGATACAGGTATACACACAGAAGCAAAGAATTACAGACACTCCTCTAGTTGCATGATTTATATTAAGAGCTGACGGACAAGAAGGGGTCAAACTATGGAAAATCTGGAAGAAGGATCATGGAGAAGGGGATGACATAAAGCTGAGGGGCTGGGCGGTGGAGGAATTTCAAGGTCGCGTTGGAAAGGTAAGCAAAGACTCCCCCTTCTTCTGTCCCCCTAGAACCAATTTTCACCCCCTTGAAGGTGGTATCACTCCCCCATGGAGAATGCACGATCTACATTTAGCAGAATGAAAATGAAACATGACCTATAGTCTAACCTTTGTGTGGCGGATGACAGACATGTGTTTTGCACAGCTCTGTCATGCTTTTTTACCATTTTTTCCCCACGAGCCAAGAGGAGAAAGACTACATTTTCTTAAGTTTTTATTTAAATTCCAGTGAGTGAATACATAGCGTACTATTAGTTTCCGATGGACAGTATAGTGATTTAAGACTTCCATACAACAGCTGGTGCTCATCACAAGTCACTCCTTAATTCCCATCACCTCTTTCATTCCCCCTCCCCCCACCTTCCCTCTGGTAACCATCATTTTGTTCTCTAGGAAGACTGCATTTTATTATTTTTTTTAAGGTTTTATTTATTTGACAGACAGAGATCACAAGTGGGCAGAGAGGCAGGCAGAGAGAGAGGAAGGGAAGCAGGCTCCCCGCTGAGCAGAGAGCCAGATGCAGGGCTCAATCCCAGGACCCTGGGATCATGACTTGAGCCTAAGGCAGAGGCTTAACCCACTGAGCCACCCAGGCGCCCCAGGAAGACTGCATTTTAGACCAGGGAAAGGTTCTGGGATTTAAGTCTAGGGGTAGTGATACGATTTTTGTTACTTTTCAGAAAGATCATTTGCTGCCATGTGGAGGAGAATGAGCACAGAAAGACAGCCAGGACCTACGACGCAGTTTGAACAAAAGATGGCGGTATCTTGGAGTAAGGTGGAGGAAGTAGCAGAAAGGGGAAAGATTTAGGGTAAGTTTTGAGGTAGAGCTGGTTAGACCTGCTGAAGAACTGGGTGTGGGCTGGGAGGAAAAAAGAGGAACTAAAGTTTTTTCTTCTTCTAAAACTCAGAACAACTTCTGAATCACAGAGATGGAGGCCAGCCTGAACCCTGGTCTTTGCCACCTCTGATCTGTTAAGTCAACATCAATCTCTACCTTTTGCAACCACGCTCTGCTGGTTGTGGTCATCTTTCCGGACTGAAAATGTGATCCTTGAACAATGGCTCGTCTCTGCCTACAAGGATAAACTCCAAATTCCTTACAAAAGCGTAAAGGCCTTTCCTGATCTGGCTCCTATCTTGCCTCCCTACCTCCCTCCTTCTCTCTCTCTCTCTCTGTGTGTGTGTGTGTGTGTGAGAGAGAGAGAGAGAGAGAGAGAGAGCTCCACCCCTGCATGCCCCTCATCTAGGCTGTAGGAAGTTCCTTACATTTCCCAGAACACATATGCTCCTTATGTTATTATCTTCCTTCCTTAAAAAGCCCTCCTTAATGGCTAATCCATCCAGAAAATTCCTTTTTGTCTTTCAAGGGTCTAATGAGTTTCCTCTACCTTGTCTCCTTCTGCCAAATTTTAGTTGGCACTCTACCTTGTGTATGCAGCTCTTACACACTTACAGTTGCACTCTACTTGTGATCTTGTGCCTGCTCAGCTTCCTCCTCTCTGGATTGTAAACACCTTGAGGGCAGGCATAGGCAGCCACCTGCCCATGTGCCTTTCACAGTGATTGGTATCGACCAAATGATCCATAATTACATTAAAGAAATGAAAACCCTCTATCGTATTTCCATCAAGCAGCCTCCTAATGTTTGCCTAACTACCTTTACTGACTCTGAACTCAATACACCTGTTCTATCTGTCTGTCCATCCATTTCCAGCCACTCATCCTGGGCTCCCTTGCTTTTTAAGTTTTTCACATATCTATTAAATGCCAGAGTTAAAGGAGTCAACCAACTAGACAGGATCTCTGTTTTCATGATATTATACTCAAACGTGAAGAAGAGATGGAGTAACAACAAATGAGCAAGGGAAATATGTATGGTAAGTTCCATAAGGAAAATTATACAAGTGGAATTGATAAAATAATGTAGATATTTGGACTAGGGGGGGCGGTGTCAGTGAGTGTCTCTCAAAAATGGTGACATTTGAGGGAGACCTGGGTGGCTCAGTCAGTTGAGCATCTGCCTTCAGCTCGGGTCATGATCCCAGGGTCCTGGGATGGAACCCCACATGGGGCTCCATGCTCAGTAGGGAGCCTGCTTCTCCCTCTCCCTCTGTGATGTCTCTCATTCTTACTCTCTCTCAAACAAATGAAATCTTAAAAAGAAATGACATTTGAATGACTTAATAAATAAATAACTAAATAGACTTGTGAATGATTAAAAAAAAAAAAAAGGATCTAGTCTTGGCATGATTGGAGTAAGAGGATTGTAGACAGACGTATGGCTCCTTCAAGGCTTCTCTGGATTTTCAAGGCAGGGAAGCACTCTGTGGTTGAAGACCCGTGAGCTGGAGGGAGAGTGGCAGGGGTGTGATGGGCAGGGGCGGCGGGGGCTGGATCACAGAGCATGCTGAAGGTGTGGGATGGAGTTCCGATTTTATTCTAAGCACAGTGGAATGCAACTGGAGGACAGTAATCACAGTAGTGGCCAGACTTGAATTACAGGCTTCGCAAGGCACTTGGGCTGTGAAGAGACAATACTAAAGCATCGTGGTAACTTTGAAAGAAGTGAACGAAGGCTGCTATCTCCTGGAGGCAGAACCAACACAAATAGAGATCGGGAAGCCATTCATAGATTTGGATCAGCTTGCTGCCAGGACAAATTTCCAGCTCTTGTTTATGGATACTATGGGATCCCCTGCTGACTCTGGTAGGATTCTTTAGAGAGGGGCTCCTAGACCAGGCACAATTCAGGGAATGTCTCAACTGGAAGACGGTTCCCTCCCTTAACCTGAGAAAAAGTCTTTTTGTTAAGCAGCCATGGTCACATCAGCCCTGTGAGTATCTACGGAACTCTTAGTCAACACAGAGAAGATCCTATACTAATGTCATTGATTTATGGAAGCTGAGAGCCGGACTTCATTTCCACCTGCAATAAATTCTTCTCATTAAATTCATCCGAACCGCCAGGAGCTCTCTACCCCATGCCCCCACCAAGTTCTCATCTTCACTTTCTTCTCCCTCCTCCTTCCCCTGGCCTTCCCCAGGAGCCTCTGTGTTTGAATTAACCACTGATTCATTACAATGGTTCAATCTGAGGACCAAGTATTCTTTTGAGAGCAGGAGGGGACGATTTAGATTTCTAATTTAGAGACAATTTACTTTGATCTTGCTATTGATGAGTTAAAGGACTTTTGCATTTTATAAGCCATGTGAATATCAAAGTCTCCTCTCTGAACTGGAGAGTTATGCTGAGGAAATAATGGGTGTGCTAATGTGAGACATAATCATTCTAGGAAATGAGAGTCGAGGCAGCTGCAAGGGGGTGAAGAGTTTGGAATTTGTTAAAGACACTTCCCGGTTTTGATCATTTAGCTTTGATGTGTCCTCTGTGCAGATACCCACGGAAATGATTCTTAGAATAACAAAGGTCTGTGACTTAGGTCAGAGAGAAGACTGTCAGACCTTCCCATGCCTGCTTGAGACTTTCTGCTTCCTTCCATTTACCTGGCCTTGTGCCTCCTTTCTAGAATGGGTCGACAGAGGAAGGTTTGTACATGCCCCCACCATGGTGCCCCTTCCTCTCTCCCTTCAGCGGTGTATCTCCACCCCAACCCCCCAACCAAATAAAGAGGACAAGGCAAATTTAAAGCAAATGGAAGTTTCCCCTGCTTGAAGCTCTGTCATTTGGCAAGCTATATGCCCTGGAAACAAATGACTCTTTAAATGTGGCCAGCCAATGCTTTCTCATTGATTTAGCTGAGTTGAGTAAAATCCGACCTCATCAATTCATCAGATTACTTAAGATTTATTTTGGGTAAAGCCAAGCTTATGGGTAGCCACTGAATATGGTAGTAAAAATCAGAACGTTCAGCATAATTGCATATGGATTTTCTAGGGTTTTAAAAACATTGCTGATCATTTTTTTCTCCAAGTAAATGAACATATTTCGTTTAAATAGGTTATTTTTTTTAAGTGATAGTTTCAGGGGATTAAGGGATAAAAGGATAAGCTCGAGCAATGTGGGGAGGAGGACAAGTGCTTTAAGGCACAGACGTGACAAAGAAAAGGCTTGATCCAAGTGCTCTATTAAAATACAGAGAAAAACACACTGTAAGCTAAAAGGACCTAATACCTATTGGGATTACTGATTTTTTTTCTGAAATATTTACTGTGATAACTTCTTTGTAAACTCCATTCTGCAGACAGTTGGGGGGGGGGGGACTTTAGCTCAGATACCTTGCTCTATCAACGAGTTTTTGAAGAAGGTCTTCCTGCAGAAATTAAGTGACCCACATAAAGGTGTATTTTCAATCTCTCTGCCTAAATACCAGTTTTAAAGAAATGAAAACTATTCATCCTATCAGAGAAGTTGATACCTGCTCCCATAATCTCAAAATCAGTAGAATAAAGGTTTCGTTTAATCTACACATACTCAGGATTCAGACGGTGCATTTTGGGAGATTTTTTTCCCTTTGGGTAGAAATATTTAAAGGTCTTTTTAATACATCTGCTTATTTCAAAATACAAAAAAGAGAGGGGAAGCATTGAGTATACTTTTATGTTTTCTATCTTTTCATATTACTCCTCTATAAGACAGAGTCTTTTCTAAATAATCTACAGCAAAATACACTTAGAGAGTGTAATACACTTAGAGAGTTTCTTCCCCCCCAAGAAATATCTTCATTAGTTAAAAATATTTTTTTGCCAGTGACCTTCAGAATAAAAGACCAATAAATTTTATTAAATACGAACTATGTGTGCTGTCAAGTTCCTCTTTCTCAGCATCTTCAGACTTTCCCCAATGGCCTCGCTGATGAAATCTAAGCGGCATTTGCTTATGATAGAAAATAAACGTCCTTCCAGCAGAGTGCCAAGAATCCCAGATTAATTGCAGAATAAGGACTCCATAAAGATTTAACAAGCACCTAACCATCGACTGCCTCCATGAAACTCTTTCTGAAAAATAATTAGGAAAGATTCATAACCTGTGAAGGGCCCACGGTGCAAAAAGGGTAGAGGCAGTACTGCTCGAAGGAGGAGAAACAAGAAGGCAAAAAAAGAAGAGATCTCTCCCACCTCTTCGAATATACCTTCCGAAAGCTTTCCAACAAATGAGAAAAACCAAATTGGCAGTGTGGATATTGCGAGCTTCCTGGGAGCTGTCAGGATAAAAGATCCTCCCTTTACCTGTTGCCCTTCTCCCCGCTGCCTCCATCCGCTCTGCAGGGGTTGGAAGCTAACTCCAACCTCCCTATGGGCTTCTCCCCGTGCTTGGCTCCTCCCAGGGGACACACACTCCTGCAAGGCTGCTTTGTCTCCCTCCTGATGACTCCTTTCAAACCTGACTCTTTCAGGCGTTGAAGGCACTGGGAAAGATACCTAGGTCCACTGCCTCAGCATCCCACATAGAATGGGAGACGGTTTTTGAGTTTTTCCGGGGAAGAAAATAAAAACGAAAACAATTACAGCAACCACCACCACCACCTGCTACTTTCTGCTCTGACCAAACACTGAAAAGGATCTTGGGAGCCACTTGAGGGGTCCACAGAGGCTACTGCAGAAATGCTACAGACAGATGCAGAGCTCTTTGGGATGAAAGCCGTCTTCACCAAGCCAGGGGAAAGACCTTGCTTCGATAAGAGAGGCAGGTGATGGCCAAGGTGTGTGTGGTGAGGGCATCAGGGACAGGTGAGCAAGGTTCCCAGCCCCGACTGCTCACTCTTCTTTCCAGTCCCTGCCCTTGGCTCCTGGGGCCATCCACACAAGTCAGCACCGTGCCTCCCCATCCCTCCTTCTGTCTGCCGCATCCCACACATGGTACTACCTTCCGTCCCCCGCACCGACACACGGTACAAGGAAGCGTTTACCAGGATGCTTACCTGCCAGAAACTGATTTTTACTGTTTCGTTCTGCCCTCCTCTGTTAGCTAAGTAGAAAAGAAATCCTCAGATGGGATCAGACTAAGCGTGTCACAGTGCATTTTCCCCTCCAGCGTAGGGTCCGTCTTGTAGAGAACCCTCACTGTTGGAGAAGCAAGCGAGGAAGGGATATATCCGTGCAGAAGGGGAGTCACCTATCCCAGGCTCTGGAACGAGGCAGGTACTCTCTCCCTTCAACAAGTACCCTTTGGGCCTCAGCGGGGAGACAAGGCAGAAAGAAATTCCATCATTTTAAGCTTCCCTGCCTATCTATTTCTCTCCATTCTATCACATTACTATATACTTCTTATCTTAATTTGTGTTGCCTGTGCTTGACAACCCAACGGGGAGTATAAAGAAATAAATGTGAATAGGAAAGTACTTTTAAAATATTATAAGAAACAGAAAAATTGTATAAACCATGAGTAAACAATATATCTGTATTAGTCTATGTCTCCAGTTAAATGTTGAAAATAAACTCAGACTCAAGGAGTAGAAGACTGTATTTCCTGAGAGGAAAATCAAACAAAAATAACCAATGGGCACCATATAATCGTGAGAAAACGTAAAATATAACTGACGGGGGGATGTTACCATAGCTAATGCACTGTTCTTTTTATCTGAGTTTAATGTTACCAAAGAAAAGACTTAATGATTTAATTTGTTCTTTTAAGCAGTGATGTAGAAAGAACCAGAAAAATCGTAACAACAATAGCAAAAATAACACCTAACATTGCTTTAGCGCTGTTCTGTGTCAAGCCTACTACTATTTTCTGTTTTACAATCTTCTCTAAAAAAATTTTTTTACTATATATTGTCTTCGTTTTTTTAAAGATGTATTTATTTTAGGGGGGGGAGGGGCAGGAAAGAGAGGGAGAGAGAATCTCAAGCAGACTTCCTGCTGAGCCCAGAGCCCAACAAAGGGTTCGATCCCATGACCCTGACATCATGACCTAAGCCAAAATTGAGAGTCAGATCCTCAACTGAATGAGCCACCCAACCACCTGGATGTACCTTCTTGAATCCTTAACCTTGCAAGCCAAGCATTTGTACCCTCATTTTGCAAATAGGCAAACTGAGACTCAGAAAGTTTAAGTCATTTGTTCCATGTGACACACCTACGAAACCAAATCAAGATCTATTTCATAAGCCCCTGAACCTTCCATTAAGCCCTGGCTACTTCCCATCCACTGGGATCAAACTTACAAAATCAGATGTTTAGAAAGGCTAAGGGGCAATAAAATGGGGGAAGGAGGCAGGTGTGATGACTGCTGGCAGTTTAGTGTTGAGGAGAGGTTTTGCCCCCTCCTATGAGAAGCCCACCTGATTGATTTCTCCCAGGGTGCCATTGGAACCAGCATTACACAAGCTTTTGATGATTCAGAGAATTTGTAAATCTATACATTTTTCTGTGAAATCACTCTCACTTTAGATAGTAGTGCTGGTATCCTTACCCCTCAAACCACATCGACATTCTGTGCACCATTTGGCCTGGGTATGTCCTTAAAACCTTAAAGCCTGACTAACCGCTTCCCTCCTCCACTCAGGGAGTCACAGTCTCCTCACCACAGTGTGTGGGCAACGAGTGGTCTCTGGACAGCTGCCAAGAAGGATTCAGCTCCTTTCAATTAGCACAAGACTGAGACTCGTAGTAGGAACAACTTGGTCACACCAACGTGGTTCTCCGTGTGGCCCAAAATAGACCACGGCACCACTCACTCTGAACCTGCTTGTGCATTTCACAGACTCTTGTCTGCATTCCTTCGGGGCCCTCAGACTTCGTTATTTCATTTAGAGGGTCCAGGTACCATCAGTTACCAGTCTGATGCCATTTTCATCAGACTCCCTGAGATGTGCCCTGTGAGCTCTACTTTTTCATGGCATCAGCTGGCATTTCCATCCAAGTGCTGAAACTGTCACTAATTTTGTTCCCACGCATCAAAGCAGATAGAGCGGCCTTTCATTTCTAAACCTCTGGTCTCAGAGAATCTTTGAAAATGAGCTGTAGGCAAGAATTCTCTCTGCTCCTCAGGAAAAGAGATACTTCCAGGTCTCCCGAGACCCTCCGTGGGTGAGCTCAGAAACCCAGCATCCCAGGCATGAAGAAACATCTCCGCCAAGTTCCCAATTCTAAATCCAAAAGTGTGAAGATAACAGACAGCCTTGCTGTCTCTGGGGAGAGGCATCAATTAAAACAATGGTGAAGCTGGGTTAGAATATAATTTTCCTCTTGCTAAAGGTTTATCCAAATGGTCTCCTTACTGGTCCAAAGAGAAAAAATATACAGAATCACATGGTCATGAAAAGAATTCTCCCAATTTACCTAGAGCCTAATTTGACCTGCAGATCTTCTCATGGTTTGACTCTTTGCTTTTTTTTTTTTTTTTTTGCAGGGAATCAACTTCTCATAACTCTTGCTGAAAGACAAAATAAACACTTCCCATTCATTTTTTTTCCCCTTTGTTTCTTCTCTATCTTTGGGAAGCTAGGACTTTTTTTTTTTTTTTTTTAAATCCTTAACTGTTGAGGCTTTTACCCATTCAGCCAAACCCCAACATATGCCTGTTTTAATAGGTGGATTGATATTTTGCAAATGTGAATGTATTATATTATAGTCAGGGAAAAATCCTTTCTGTAAATCAACAAAGAACTTTTAGGGTACCATGTTTCTATCGTCTACAAATTTAGTCCATGGCACTTTCAATTCATGAACTTAAAAAAAAATGTTTAGTCCTCATTGCTAAACAGCTACAGGGAACAATGTCAGTGAATTTGTTAATAATATACATATTAATGATCGTGGAAACAAGCTGGTAAAATTATCTGGAAATGCTTGCTTTAGATAATGTACAGTCTCTTTTTCCAAGACCAGAAATCTGTGTTATAAACAGTTGAGTTTAATTTCAAAGACCCCGTGCTTTCTTCTCTGAATACATTCGATATCCTTCTCTCCCTGGTAAATGAGACTACAAAACCACACGCACACTTACTTTTTGCTTTAGCTGCCAGAAAATAAAGCCTGACTTCCTGCAGAAGTAACACAATCCTCCATAAAAATGCCTAGAAACGTCGACACCCTCGTTTCCTTCAGACAGATGTCGAGCTCTTTGACCTGTAAGTACCTTACTTTTTGTGACCACCCACTTCATGGTTTTTTTGGAAGTAGATCAAGCATACACTTTATATTAGGCATAATTTTCCAAAAATAACTAAATGTCTCATTGGCCTTGACAGTTTGAACAGAGATAAATTATAATACATATTATAGATACCATTTAATGGTGCAACTACATTAAGCCAGCATTCTACTGAGGATGCTGGGGGAGTTTACGTATCATTATGTGGATAATACTTACTCTGAGGCTGATCCTATGTATGTATCTGAATTACTTTGAACCCCTATGTTCATTTTCCCCTTTCTTGTCCATGTAAGAATCTGAATGAAGTAAGGAGTGTTATTATACAAGAAGGTCCAGGACTAGGAGCCTCAAATGAAACACCTATGACCCTGTCCTAATAATGAAAGAAGCCTGGGGAACCCTCCATCGCAGTCATCCTACTGGTGGAAAGCCGAATGTCGTGCTTTAAATCATGATGGAAAGCCAAAGGAAAGGCAGAGTCTCTGTTGCAAAACACAAAGACAGTTAGTACTGAATTCTGAAAACAGTTGTGCTAAGAGATGCACGAGAAGGGATTCCAATTAAACCTGAAAGAGGTAGGGACGCCTGGGTTGGCTCAGCTGGTTAAGCATCTGCCTTCAGTTCAGGTCATGATCCCAGGGTCCTGGGATCGAGCCCCCTATCCGGTTCCTTGCTTGGCAAGAAGCCTGCTTCCTGCTTCTCCCTCTGCCTGCTGCTCCCCCCCTCCCCCGCTTATACTCTCACGTGCTCTCTCTCTGTCAAATAAGTAAACAAAATCTTTACAAAACAAAACAAAGAACAACTTGGAAGAGGTTAACATCAAATCCAGAGATCCACCTGAAACATAACCCCTTGTCTGGAAACACACACACACACACACACACACACATACACACACCCCACATACAACTAAATCAATAATAGCTACTTTCCTGAATGCTTGCTGGTGAGTCAGGTCCTGTTGTTAGCAATTTCCATAGATTAAATAATTTACCATCTTTGATTAAATCTAGGTGTGTGTTGATTATAAGAAGCATCGTTACATTGTGTACCACCAGAAAAGAAAAATAATGCCATGTATGAGAATGCAACATTGATTGTAGAGTGTTAGTCTCATTGAAAAGCTGGTAAAATATTTTTTAAACATGTTTTTGAGAAGGGAGTTGGGGGAAATTGGAGGGGGAGACAGACCATGAGAGACTGTGGACTCTGAGAAACAAACTGAGGGTTTTGTTCAGGGGTGAGCCCAGTGGTGGGTATTGAGGAGGGCATGTATTACATGGAGCACTAGGTGTGGTGCATAAACAGTGAATTTTGGAACACTGAAAAAAATTAAATTAAATTAAAAAAAATAATAACACGGGGCGCCTGGGTGGCTCAGTGGGTTAAGCCACTGCCTTCGGCTCGGGTCATGATCTCAGGGTCCTGGGATCAAGTCCTGCATCGGGCTCTCTGCTCAGCAGGGAGCCTGCTTCCTTCTCTCTCTCTCTCTGCCTGCCTCTCAGTGTACTTGTGATTTCTCTCTGTCAAATAAATAAATTTAAAAAAAAATCTTAAAAAAAAAATAATAACAAAACTTTCAAAATTATTTTAAATGTATTTTTAGGGGTGCCTGGGTGGCTCAGTGGGTTAGGCCCCTGCCTTCAGCTCAGGTCATGATCTCAGGGTCCTTGGATTGAACCCCACATCAGGCTCTATCAGGCTCTCTGCTCAGTGGGGAGTCTACTTCCTCCACTCTCTCTGCCTGCTTCTCTGCCTAATTGTGATCTTGCTTTCTGTAAAAAAAAAAAAAAAAAAAAAAAAAAAAAGTTTTTTTAAACAGAGAAATGAGTTAATC
Source organism: Mustela nigripes (assembly GCF_022355385.1). Lineage (NCBI taxonomy): Eukaryota > Metazoa > Chordata > Mammalia > Carnivora > Mustelidae > Mustela > Mustela nigripes. The sequence continues at coordinate 145,212,438 of NC_081568.1, forward strand.
AATAATTTATTTCTGGCTGTTATTTCAAGGACAGATTTTGGGGGGATTGAAATTGGAGCCCAGGATATTAATTTGGAGGCTATTACTGTATTTTTGATAGACTAGTCTTTGTATGGGTGTGTTTGTAAATTTTTCTTTACTGAAATTGTATTTTATACAAGCCAAGTAAAATACATGGTAAGCAGAAGACATCATTTAATTAAATAATTTATTTTTTAAAAATTTTAAGTTTGAGATAGTCATTTTACAAGTCTGTTATAGGAAGAGGCATTCTGTTTTACTTATCTGACTTTCAGATAAGGGAACTGAGTCAGAGTCACTCACCCAAGGCTAACGCATTAGTTAAGTGGAAAAGGTAGTATTCGAACCAAGGCAGTCTGGCTCCAGACGCCACGTTTTCAACCATCAGGCTGTAGACCCAGCCGTATCCCATTTTCATATTCCCAAGACAGGCCATACTTTGGGATAATTCCTGGAGTTGTCATTAATAGCAACAGTAACCACAGCAGAACCATTGATAGCTACCTTTCATATATCTGGTAGGATACCAGCTGCTTTACAACAAAAAGCTGGCCAGCTGACCCATGCTGAGCCTAATGCATACAAGTCTCACCCATCACCTATGAAAAACAAAATCTCCAAGGCCCTTCCTATGAGCTTCTGATTCTGCAGGACCAGGGAGGGACTCAGAAGTCAGATACTCTTAGAGGGGCTTATAAAAAACATCACTCTATCATTTCAATACCCTACAAAGTAAGTATGCTCACATCCACTTTGTAGTCACATCTCCCCACTGGATCATGGAATCCCCACTTGGCTGGGATTGCCAAACACTTTTTGTGTTTTTGAAAATATGCAAATTAGCATTGTGTGGCTGGTGGGATGCTGACAGCTGTCGCAGCACCAAACCTGAGAGAAAGATCACCCTTCTAGGCTCTTGACCTGAGCCTTTGACTGACATGGGGTGGGGTGGTGGACAGGAAGCCTGGCCCCTGGGGCAGCCCCATGTTCACACTGGAAGGATGAATCTCAAGGAAGAAGTTCAGAACATGTCACCCCAGAATATATTGCATTCTACCCCATTGCAATATATTCTGCCCCAGAATATATTACATTGCAATATATTCTGCAATGCAATATATATATATTGCATTGGCATGTTGATTATTCTGGGCTGAAAGCACCTGAGAAAGAGTGGATGCAGTCAGGGTCTCTGACCTCCCATTCTACATCATTATAGGTCCTACAATTTCCTGAGAGAAGGGTTCCCTCCCTAAACCAGGAAGAAAAGAACACCTTTATCACTAGAGACCAAGAATCAATGGTGAAACCAGACCTGTATAAGCAAACCTACTAAATTAACCCTTAGCCTCTAATAGCCTATTAGTTTCCTCATATACTTCCTAATTGCTGCCCACGATGAGTAAATTGTCCCCACTATTTATTATATAAGATTATAGACTTAATAGCTTCTTCAAGTCTCCATCTGCCTCTGCAGATACCCATGTACAAGTACAAATATGAAATAAATTGTGTATGTTTTTCTCCTGTTCGTGCATCTTAAACCAGCTTAATGCTGACGTCCAATTGCAGAATTGAAGAGGGTACAAGGAATTTCCTTCTCCCCTGCTGAACCACAGCGTGGCCCAGGAGGTGGACTGACAGGAGGGTGAAGTGGTGAGATACATTGCCGTAGAGAATCTGAGTGCACGTTTGTGCTGGAATTTTCCACTCCTGAGGTGAGTGACTGCCCTTAGGTAATGATGCAATGGACCTCTCCGTCCCAAGACTTCCTCGGCATGGCTTTCCCAAGAGCACTGAACAAAGCCATTCTGGTTCCTGGCACTGGCACCCTGTTCTCTTTTGCACCCTGGCGTACTAGACCTGATACAGTAGTCTGCCTAACTCACCTGTCACCATTTCATTGGCCCCATCTCGAACCGTTCCCAGGCTCTCCCAGCCCCTGCTGATCTGGCCCTTTCCAGTACAACATGGCTGCAGTCCAACACACCCAGTGCCTGTTCTCAGCTGAGGGAAGAAATCCATCTGGGACAGGCATTTCTAAAGGTTTGCTCTGGTACAGAAGGTTGAGAAAATGTAGCTCAGAACCCCTGAAAGTTTGCAAGAGTGGCACAAGGAAATGTGGTAAGAAATATATCATTGCAAAGTGTAGCACCAGCTCCCCGCTCCCAAGTCTTAGATAACAGCAAACCTATTCACTTCTTGTGATTCAATTCAGAAACTGAAACTGCCCTAATAGTGGGTGCCCACAGAAAAAGATACTGGCAATTGCTGCATATTTCTGTGTGTCCACAGAAAAAGATACTGGCAATAGCTGCATATCAGGCCTTGATTTTACATAAAACTGTCATTATTTATGTATATCGTAGATGATTAATACTTAATCTACTAGGTGAAGATTCAAAGGGCTTCCATGTTTACATACTTTAAATCCCTCTGTGAGGGTAATGAAAAGACACATGGCTTTCTAGAGGCAGCCAAGAGGCAGTTTTTCAATACATTTTCCAGAGAGTTCCCAACACATCCTTGCTACTTTTTCTAGGATTGTTTAGACAGGCACTGGATACCCCAACAGTCACTCAAATGTTTCCTTTACTGTTGAAAAATATCATTCAGGAGCAAAAAAGCCCTTGGGGTACTCCAAAGACACCCTCCAAGATGCTTCAGGCACATTCTTTGGAGATGAGATTTTATCTGTGGCTCTTCATTAAGCACTCCCGGAGCAAGAGATTAGGCACCCGCAGAGATGCCCATCTGGCTCATGATACAGTTTTCTCTGACTTCATCTCCAGCTGCCACTGAAGGACCTTCTTCTAGACCAACCTTCACAAGAGACCTCCACACACTTATTATTCTAGGATGTTCTCAAGGATCACCTTGCCCTCCCAGGTAACACCTGGAGTCTGCTCCTTTCTCCATGTCCTCTCTGACTTCCTTTGGTGATATCTATGTTGGGACAACTACCAATTGGCGTCCAATGATGAAAGTGATGTCCCCCTCAGTTTCTTCTGCAGGACAGATGGGAGCGGGTCTGTCTGTGATTCAGTGATTTCTCTAAGGGACTCCCATGTGTCCTGGTGAGCTCTCTGCCATAAGTATTATTCTGTGCTATCCTGGGTCAGTCTCCATCCCAGTAGCTTTTATAAATATAGTTTGATGCAAACAATCTAGGCTTGGCACAGTTCAGACATGTGTGAATTTCAATTGTCATGGCTTAGTTAGGGAACACCAGCAGTTGAAGTTTCAATTATCACAATTTATCACCACAACAAAGTGTCCAATGGACAAACTTTGCTCTAACCCCTACCCCTACTGTTCACAAAGAGACTTCTCCTAATATCTATGGTTGGTTGGTCTCAGTGCCTCTGGGATTTAGTTTACACCAAGACCGTGAGGCATGTACTCAACTCCCCAGCAATAAACCCACATGACATTTTACAAAAATGGTAATGGACAGAGGGAACTGACACCAAGATGACAGGAAAGAAACACCAAGAAAATGATACCACTGGGAGTAAAACTGGAATCGAAGATAATCAGGCTTATAGAAGAAAGAGCTGATCATGGGAAAGCTGAAAATGCCAACATTTAAGAGACTCTGATATGTAGCCAGAGAGATCTGGTGAAGGTGGATTTATAGATTAAAGGGTGAAGATGTTCTAGGGGGAACCTGAGTGGGTGGCTCAGTCGGTTGAGTGGCAAACTCTTAATTTCAGCTCAAGTCATGATCTCGGGGTTTGTGGGACTGAGCCCCACATCAGGCACAGAGTCTTCTCGAGATTCTCTCCCTCTGCCCCTACCCCCGCTCACCCACTCTCTTCGATCTCCCTCTAAAAATAAAGTAAAAAGGGGAAAATATTCTAGAAGAAGTGATGTGAGAAAAAAACCGTCCATCAAAGGAACACTTGGAGCCATTTCATGACATGGGAAGCACAAACAATAAAACAATGAAAGCTGATCCATGCTTAGAAAGCCGTGTGACAATTCACCGAGGCATGGAAAAGATATCCACTCCATCTAGCAATGGCCATGACGAGAAGAACAAAGCAAGCACTGTTCAAACTGTTCTTACTAGATTGTTGACAAAGAAATAAAACACTCTAGTTCCCAGTATTCCTAATGTTTTAAATGATAATGTGCTAAGTATGAGCTTTGCTACTTTCCCATTTTTCTATGTATTGCTATCCTACAGTAAGAGAGTTTTTGACATTTTGACAAACATCTTGAAAGCTCGTGGGACAATCTTAATTTTTTTCCCACAAATTATTAAGGCTGCTGTGTACATTTTCAGCTTGCACACTCACTGCCATGGTCCTGAACTACTGTGTGGAATGGATACTGCTTACACACCTTGCTGTTGTAGTTACAGCTTCCTTTGTCTTAGAATAAGGAATATTCATGGGATAAATACTACATCGTTCCTTTTTCCTTTTCTTTCTTTTGCTTCTTCTTCTTCTTCTTTTTTGTTTTTTAATTTTTTAAGATTTTATTTATTCATTTGACCGAAGAAAGAGAAAGAGAGAGAGAGAGAGAGAGGAAACACGAGCCAGGGTAGTGGGAGAGGGAGAAGCAGGCTCCCTGCTCAGCAAGGAGCATCATGCAGAACTCAATCCCAAGACCCCGGGATCATGACCTGAGTCAAAGGCAGACACTTAACTGACTGAGCCATCCAAGAGCCTCTCTTTTGCTTCTGCTTACAAACCAGCTGAGATGTTCTACATCTCTTGCTGTACCCACCAGCTCACGGTGTTCCCTCTCCACGCATCTCACACGCCCACGGCTGCAGGCACCACAGTAAGACGCTCCTGCTGCAGCAGAGTGGCAAAGAACTACACCTGAATTTACACAAGGACTCGGGATGTCCACTAAACTCTACCGCAGAAAGGACGGTGCAGGCATGCCCTAAGCAAGTTCAGGCTGCCAAAAACAGATGAGGCGATTTAACTAGTTTTTGTAGCGGGTCTAACGACAGGACAGAGAACTTAAAAGTGGATCCTCTATACGTCCTCACTCCTGGTCCTTCCATTAAAAATGTTTTCAGAAGTTATGCAAGACGGCAGAAGGCATGCACTTTGGGCTACATTTCCAGTATGTTGCTAGCTAGCTTTCTGGTGCTTGCCAATAACAGAGCCCTAGAGCAAAATCTAAATAATCAAATTTTATTGTGCCCTTTTTGTCATCAATAATGGACCTTAAATAAATGGGCCATCAGTCAATCAATCAACCAACCAAACAACCAACCTACCTACCTGCCTTTGAGAGTGTTTATTGGCAAAGAAGAACTGAGATTCATTCCTAAGTGAGTAATATAGGGATGCAAGCAGGTGTAGGAAGTTGTCTGTTACTGTTTGTTACCATGAGGTCTGCCCAGATACTTTCTTAATCATTTGGTCCCTATCGCTCTTTGATTCTATTCTTTAGCCATGGCTACAGTCTTGCCATTTCCAGGTAACATAACATTTTGAAGGAAGGATTTGGCAAATCAGAAGAAATATATTCCAACAAAACTGTTAATTTTATTCTTTATTGATTAAGAACATTCATTAGCAGAAGGAAAGGACAAGTGAATTGGGAGAAATCAGAGGGGGAGATGAACCGTGAGAGACTGTGGACTCCAAGAAACAAACTGAGGGTTTTAGAGAGGAGGGGGAGAGGTGGGGGCTGGGTGAGCCTGGTGGTGGGTATTAAGGAGGGCACGTATTGCATGGAGCACTGGGTGTGATGCGTGAACAATGAATCCTGGAGTACTGCATCAAAAACTAATGATGTATTTTATGGTGACTAACATAACACAATAAAAAATTAAAATAAAATGTAGACAACAAAAACAACAACAGAACATTCCAGTAATTCGTTCATTCAGATGCGAGAAATTACTATTAACTTCTGTGAGATGATAAAAAGCATCACTTATTGAGGCTTCTAAATGGAGTCGAAGTAATTCATTTGCAAGTTAAAAACCAACTGGCTTTGGAAATCTCTTTGGGATTGTGATGATCATAAATGTTTTCTTGTTTAATCAACCTTAAAATAATGTACAATCAGACTCAGGAGTATGATACAAGATATTAGATTTTTCAGTTTCACCTAATGATCATGTTGATTTTAGTTGGCGTAATCATTGATTATTGTATAGCCTTTCTGAGTTCTCAGTGATTTATTTTACTCTAGAAACGATTTGGTTCAGAGGCCAAAATACATCATTATCATAGGCAGAAATTCACAGACATGAAAAATGACCTTGACATTATGTTTCTTCCCTAAATTTCAAAAACACAATTTACCTCTACCTAAAACTTTAGACTGCTTCCACTGCCTAAGGGAATCACAAAATAATTTTGCCAAATAGGATGTATAATCACCCTAAATCACATTTCTTAGGTATTTTTATGCATATAAATAAACAGAATGACACTATATGGTGGCCTGGTTGACATTAGATACATTTTTGTCTCCAAGAAGTACCTGAGTTCTTACCGAGGAAGTTTCACAGAGAGACCTACTTTTGGGAGAAGTGTAGAGAAAGCTTTCTAGACAGAATGAGAGAGACAGCCTGACATTCACGAAGGCAGGAATTAAAATCAGGGACAATTCGGTCAGCAGATCAGTGAACCCCAGAAATCAAAATCACGAACAGAAAGAACACTCACTGGTTGGGTGTGTACCCGATGTCAACTCATTCCAGAATCTTCTCCAACTTGCTAAATGCCCCTTGACAGAGTTGTTTTTCCGTCCTGGCTCTTGCTTTCCCCATTCGTGGAATGAATCACCTGAATTGGATCATCTCAGGCAGCTCTATGTTTGTTTCGGGTTTTTTCCTGGGTTTTTTTTTTTTTTTTTTTGCTTTGTTTTGTTTTCAGAAAGAATACTGAAATTTATCAAGAAAATTATTTTACCATCAGATAAATTGTTCTAGAAGAAAAACAACTCATCAGAGCTGTTTTAAACAAATACACAGCCATTCTGGGGCTAAAAGCTGGCTGGGGGTAGAGGAGGATTAGAAAATCTACTTTTGATACAGTTTCCATGTGAATTTGGGCAATTCATCTTCCCTCTCTGAACCTCTTGTTAGTAACAACAGTCTTGAGAAGATTAAGCGTAATAATATATGTGAATGGCTTTGGTGAGGTAGAAAATGCTACACAATTGCAAGGTGTTTTATTACTTGCCTGGAGAGAGATCACATCCATCAATAACCCTGCAAACATTCAGCCATTTTAAGTCTGACCAGACACCCAAATTCCTCTCTGCCTCCCTTCCCTGCATACCTAATGCCCCTACAGTGACAGCAGGACCAGAGTTTTTGATTGAGGAGGAAACTTACCCTGTTTTTACCACTGAATATTTATTTCCATCCACTTTGACACCTTAATCTTCCTTTATTATTTTAAGGGCTTAAATATTTTATCAGCACCTGCTTTTGTCTGATAAATGTTTGCAACTGGCTGAGCCCTTTAATTGACAATTCTTTTTAAACAGCTAATGCATTGTAAACCTATTATTTCTTGGCTTTTATGCTGAGTAATTTGGCAGCCAATAACTTTTTTTTTTTTTTTTTGGCTTTATTTTATTTAAGGGTTTCACTTGCAGAGTTATGATTGAGTTATAGAATTAGCTAGCAGTTCCAGGAGCTCCAAAATGAAGGCACCATTTTAAATGAGTGAACCTACTAAGAAAATAAATTTAAATTTATCACTTTAGAGGCCCATAACCTGCCATATTCAACTCAGTAAGTACAGCGTCAGGTAGCACAGTGAGTGGAAAGCATAAATGTAACACCAGGAATGGTTACAATCATCTCAAACTTCAGCAAGGAAACATGCATGGGCTAGAGTCTGAAGAAGTCCACACACTTTTTTCTTTTCTTTTCTTTCCTTTTTTGGGGGGGGAGATTTTATTTATTTATTTATTTATTTATTTATTTATTTTATTTGAGAGAGCAGGGGGGAGGAGGGGGAGGAGGAACAGATGGAGAAGGAGAAGCAGGATTCCCCCACTGCCCATCCCTGCTGCGCAGGGGGCCTGATGTGGGACTCGATCTCAGGACCCCAGATCATGACCTGAGCCAAAGGCAGACGTTTATCTGATTGAGCCACATAGGCACCCACCGCCCACCTCACTTTTTAAAGAAACCAGGAAAAAGTCTTTCTAGCTATTAGGTCCAAAAATTCTACTGATGGTCGCATCTGGAGTCCATTTACCACCTACTCCAACAGGAAAATGGTTCAGTACCTTTATCCCTTCCTGTTCTTGGGAAATTGTACCATCTGGGGACTGCCCTCACTAGATGCATATGAAGCTCCTTTAAAGCTGTCTTTTCATTCTGCATTTGCAGGATCACATCCGTCAGGAGCATTAGCAAGTGCATCTGTATCTCAGTTGACCAGCTTGTAGAGGTGAGGTCCACGGGTGTCCCTGAGAGTCAACATTCACCAGACTCATCTTGCAGTCACCTTTGGTGAGTCCTTCCTTTTGGGAGCTGATACTCAAACAAGGGGTTGAAGACAGGAGTTTACAAGTGTTTTTATACCAATAAGGGACTCTCGATGGAAGCTTGCTCCTCTCCTGCTTACTGCTGCCAGAAGGAAAACTTGCTTTGATTGTCTGCAACATAAGCAGGCATCCCTGTAAATTGTTACATGGTTGCACTGACTTCAAAAGTCCGCTTAAATTTTTGTTCTTTTCCTTTCCCTTTAACTGTGAGAATTTACAATACGTTTCTCCTATGCCATGATCCAAGCAAGCCAGATAAAGCTTTTCCTGTCTTTCTAAGATTTACTTGTTTAAGAGAAAGAGAGCACAAGTGGGAGGGGTAGAGAGAGAAGGAGAGAGAATCTGAAGCCGATTCCATGCTGAGCCCAGAGCTCAATCTCACAACCCAGAGATCATGACCTGAGCTGAAAGTTGTCTTGCTTAACCAGCAGCACCACCCAGGCACCCAAAGACTTTTCTTTTTCTGTGTGAAATATATTATATACCAAGGATTTTGTATGAATGCATATTACATGTTTATTTTCTGACATCCACACTATTATTCTAGTTCCGTGGCATGAGAGAATTTGGGTTCATTACTATATTCCCCAGCACCTGAGCAGCATTTGATGCATAGAAAATACTCAGTAACATTGTTGAATTAACAAATGAATGAATGAGTCCAGAACAAAGCATGTTGAGAATCATACGCTGCCAAAATAATGGCTAATTTGATTTCTTTCTTCCTTTCTTTTTTTAGTAAATAATTTATAATAGGAGAGGGGCACCTGGGTGGCTCAGCCAGGTAAGCATCAGCTCTTGGTTTCAGCTCAGGTCATGATCTCAGGGTCCTCAGACGGAGCCCCGAAACAGGCTCCGTGCTCAGCAGGGAGTCCGAGATTCTCCCTCTCCCTCCCACTCTCTCTCTTAAATTAAAAAAAAAAAAAAAAAACTTTAAAAAAATAATAATTTGTAATAGGAGAAAAACACAAAGAGGGGTAAGATTTTTTTAAGTTTCTTTTTCAAAGAAATGGAACAAATAATTCTAAAATTTATATGGAAC